>NC_064874.1:34909402-34931902 GCF_943734745.1 Anopheles darlingi | reverse complement strand
GTTTTACTTTTTATTTCCTCGAATCCCCGGGAAAACCCCGACCGCGCCAGCAATTCACTTCTTCAAGGATAATGGTGGCCTCGTTCAGCTTGACACGATAATGCACGCCGTCTCCGTTCTCTCTTCCTACGTGCCACGTCACCACGATGGCAAGAAGAAAGCCACGTCAAAGGTGGGAAATTCGACGGGCAAACATCCCAAATCTGATAATCCTTTTCAAATTATCCGGCCTGATCGGTCGGGTACGGGTACGGTTGGTGCGAAGAGCTGCCAGCTACCAACCGACGAGCAACGGTACGAGGTCGAGGCCATTCACGGCCACGCGGCGCCTGGCGAGCCTCCGATATGTCACTTTATATTTGTTTTCTTTTCCCCCCTCCGGGTTGCGTTTTTGTTTCTTAACTCTGTTTTCTTTGAATGTAAAAAAAAGGGATGCAAACATTAGCTTTCGGTTGGATAATCGATGCACCGCGATAAGCGAATCATGCGAGCGCGAGACCGAGACTCGCGCGTGCTCCACTCCAGGGACTCCAAAGCGGCTCCAGGGCAAGCCGATTTGCCGATCTGCAAACGAGGCCAAAGAAAGATGAAGAACTCGTGTGATGCAACATAAAAAAAAAAGAAATAAAATTATCTCCACAACAACAGCCCATCGCGCTCAGTCGATTATGGTGTCAGAAAAGTTAAGCTTTCGATCAGTATCCGTCGCAAACGAGGTTCCCAACTTGTTGCGAAGAACAAGAGAACAATCTAATAAGACTGCTTGGCCACTTCAAACGCGTCATTTGGAATGGTTGTTGTTTTCGCATTCCTTGCGTCAGAAGAGAAGTCAGTTGCAATCGATTAACGTCGTAGCACACGAACATGCTGCAATGAATCATCAACAACCAACCAACCAACCAATCATAAATGGAAAACCAACAGTATTCGCTGCTGAAAAGTCAAAACTCGAGCAAAAACCACCGATAATCCCGGCGGCATCGAGAGTAAACATGAGCCCCTGCGCATCGGAACATCGTTTTGCCATAAACCACAACATGTCTAAACAAATACTTCATCCCCGCTGGTGTGTTGAGATTGAGTTTCGGGGCTTGGCACCGGGATTGCAATTTACGGCCACTCTGCGCTAATGAATGGCGTAGAACTCCCGCGTGGGACAACTCACCCTTCCTCCTAACACTCGATCAATCAAACACATCACACACACACACACACACAATTGGACGCCGATCCGTTGCTATGGCACCCTTGCGTGGATGGCCAAATGCTACATTTTTAATGAAAAGTGTCATTGTGGCACCTCAAAAAATACCCACGGGCGCAACCCGGGAGTCGAAGTGCGACAGATGTGAGTAGCCGGCGGCAAGAAAACGGCGCCGGTGGCCATTGAGCACTGTTATCTCGAGGAGTCAATTGCTACCGTGGCGAAACGTCTCATTACTGTCCAATTTTCCGCGCTATATTACCGACTCTCTACACGAGCGCGAGAAAGCTGAAAATGAGATGAGAATGAAAAAGGCGAGAATGTCAAATCCCATACATTTGTGACAGCCTACTTGTATCTTTACATTTCCATTTGTATGGGATTTGACATTCTCAACTTTTTCATTCTCATCTCATTTTCAGCTTTCTCGCGCCCGTGTAGATGAAGTGTTATATACAGCCAGCCGAGGTGGGGTGTAGTGTGATGATGCGATGGAATTATCGAAAACAAATAAATATTTATACCGGTAATGGACCTTGTTACCAATCCAATCAAGTTGCGAGAAGGGAGAAGGGGTTCGCTTCATCTTTAGGTCTTTTAGGACAGCTGTCGAGAGGTTCAAATCGATACAAAGCTGCAACAATGCACATTTTAAGCGGTTTTGATTTTAATTTCTATTTCAGTTTTGTTTCAGCAAAAGTTTTACAACCATTCTGGATCTCTCTTTCGTTTTTTATTTACCTCAACACCGATGGAAATCGACAATAAATTGTGCGAACGACATTCCTTACTCCGCAGCTCCGTTCTTGTGTTTTATTGAATGTGTCTCCCATTTCTCACTCGTTTCGTGGTTCGCGTCGAGTTGTTTTATCGCGCCGAAAAGCCCACCACCAAAAAATGGGGACTCTAATTGAACTTTAATGCGTACTGTCTCGGCCCGGACTTCCTCGGCGCGACTTATTCTTATCTCGAACCCCTGGAGCAAAAGGAAAACGGTTTGATGTACGCGGTGCGCGTTCGACGGAATTAGTGATTCAGCTCACCGACTCCCGATAAATCCTGGCACCTTCCGATCAACCCAACCCAATACCGTTACGCATCCGTCCGTCCGTGTCCGTCGCGGAGCACCACCGACCGGCGGCGAATGGCCAAGTGTCATTATCTATCTCGTTAGAGAAATAATTTGCACAGCAATTAGGGAAGGGCCGACACGCAGCGAACGGTGGGCGACAGTGGTGACGGCGTGGTGCCCTTATCGCGAACCGGATGTGCCGCCAGCTACCCAGAAACCCCTCAACCCGTAGAGGGCAATCCAGAACGCTCGGTTCGTCCTTTTGCGCCGTCGTCGTGACCCCCCGCGTTGGCATTTGTTTTTTGAATTTGCATACAAATTTAATTCCATTTGTTTATTTCCTTCAAATTTGTAGGCGCCTTGTGTGCGGCATTTTTTTTATTATTGTCACCTCGTTTCATTGCCTTCTCCCCGTCCCTACACAGAGAGAGAAAGAGGAAGAAAGAGCGGAAGTGGCCACCCCCGGGGTGGTGGTCGTTCGATGAACCGGTGTTGTCCGTCCGTGCCGGACGATATGGTTTTTCGTGCCGAATGGAAACGGAAAGGAAACGTGGCAAAAAGGCTGGAAAAACCAACTGTGTGACAATAACAAACAATTTTCAAAGGAAGCTTGCGGCAAATGAACACCCCATAAGTGCCGCCCTCAGTACCACGCACACGGGGCACGTTTCTTTTTTTTTTCGGTGAGAAACGTTGGGGTTAGGGGCGCACCGTCCCCCCGGGGGGGTCCGGTCGCGTTCCAGGTATGTTCACCATCAAAAACCGCTTGCCCGTTCAGCAAATCACTTTCTAATGACATCGCATGCATTTTAATGCACAAAATCAATTACACTGTTTGCCATTCGGCCGGTGCGGTACACTCTGGCGGTCTTGTCGGCCATTCCGGAGCCGCTTGGTGGCCGTATCGGCCTTGTGCCTATGGAATGGCTAGCTCCGTTCTACTGGCTTGTATTTGTTCTGGATGGTTTCGCTTTTTTCTGCCCCGCGCCCGCACAGATAACCATCGCAAATGACACACACAATCGACAGTCGTTCGAAAAGCGCGAGCACGGGAACGGGCGTTCCGATTCGCCGTCGGCGAACCTGTTATCGGTGCTCTGCTATCTGCTGCCTGGACATCTGCGTCTTTTGTGAGTAGTGCCAGTGTCGGTCGATTCAGGCGAGTCGACATCATTGGCATATTACATGGATACAGCCCTGTTCCGAAGCATAGGATCGGATGAAATTTTAAAACTGTGTTAATAACTGTTTCTCACGTTCTATTGAATAATCTAACCATGTAATGGTTAATTAATTGATAAGAACTCTAGGATAAGTTTGGTGTACTTACTACTTTTGACGCAATTAAAATGAAATCAAATCCCTTTTTAATGATTATCACAAACAAACTTCAATGTTCCGCTATACAGAAGCGTTTTCGGTTTACTTGAAATGATGATCTAGGACTAGAACTATTTATTTTTTCCTTAGTTTTTTTTGTGCGGTTGTCTTTGTTCTCGTGGATAAATTTTACGTAGACTGTCCTGTTTGGCAGTTAATTTAGTAAATTTTCATTACAGATGTAGTTGTGAAAGAACAATTAGGTCTTCCTTGAGCAGCCCATGGGAAAATGTGCTAGAAAATAGGAAATAGAAAAGTTGTATCTTGTTAAGAACAGCTCTAAGAAGTGATACTGTTTAAAGCTAAAACACTAAAACATATTTCGTCCTGTATTCTTCATCCTAAGTACCATAAATCGTTGACCTTACGCTGGTGGTTGTATCTTCGGGCAGGTTCGTGTTCCTTTTCAACAATATCCCACCTAACCCATCACTAGAATCCCAAAATGCTGACCAGTAAAATTAGTAAAATTAGAAACTTCACGCTCATGTCCGCTCATCTTTAATGCATACGGAAGTGTATAACAGTTTCGAAAACATCCTGCATTAATTGATTACCTTCCACGGAACTCGTTACAGTCACCGCGGGCCCAATGTTCATCACTTTGTAGTGCGAAAGTAACGTTTTCCCAGAATTCCAATCTCCGCATGGGAAATGTCCCATAATTGCACCTCCCAGCGCTTCGAGAGCGCAGTCACTGAGCACACTTTAGCGTGCAGCAGAGTCAGACAGTGTGGGAAGCCATGAGAGTGGTGCAGCAACAGCAGCAACTCTCACATTAATGCCAGCGACACAATCGTTCAAACTGGTCAGCATGTCAACAGTTTGATGCTAATGACTCGTACGAAAAATAGACCACTTCCCTCCCACCCACTTGACGACTATGCCCGACAACCGAGTTTCCCGAACCCGGCCAGCACAGAGCAGCACCACCAGAGGAAACGCTCCGGAAACACTTACCACCGACCCAGGGAGCAGGGGTCAGGCGTCCGGGTACCCCGCCACTAGCTGCCACTAATGAGCAGTCTAATTTAGACGAATTAGTTACAATTTGAGAAATTGAAAAATACCTCCACACACACACACACGTTAGCCCCCACTTCGTTCCAGTCCCGTCTCTTTGTGGGTCCCCCGGGGGAGGATTGATAGGAGTCCCGAGACCGAGAAGAGAGGAATGGCAGATGGTGGTGGTAGTAATTAGTACTCATGCAACATGCAGCCAGCGACACTAACAAGTTCCGAAAGTTGCAGTTCCGCTTGCCATTTCTTAAACACCTCCTTTAAGGGCCAACCCATCAACCGGAACGAACGGAAAGGAAAATGATCGGCGAAAAACTCATTTTCTTTGCATTTACCGACTGTTGCCCTCGATTTGCTGTGTGTGTGTGTGTGTGTATGTGTGTGTGTGTGTGTGCTTTTTTCTTTCTTATCAGCCAGCCAGCATCAGCTGGCATTATATGCGTTCTGCTAAGCAAACTACTGACCTTTCCCTCTCCCGTGACTCGTGCAGGTTGCTGGTTGCAGTTCGCGAAGCTGTTTCATATAATTTTACGAAATCAACGCCCCAAAGGATGTAGTCCGTTGGTAGCGTCTACAACGAATAAACAAAAGACGGGCTAATAGGCAGTTAGAGGGCTGGGTGGGGCTTGGTGCCATTTTCTGTTTGCTCCAAAACACCCAACAGAGCGCAGCAGAGTGCTTAATGTTTTCTTTTATGCTACCGTAAATTGATATTCGCATGCAAATAATTAATTAGCGTCAGCTGTAGAACGCGATCGGCCTACTTGGTGACCGCTGGGTGAGCGTTGCATCGCTGCACCCCTTGCCGCTTAAACGAACCGGTGCCGTCACCTGTCAACCGAACACAGAGTAACCTGTGCGATGCCGGGTGCGAGACGCAAATGATTCCTTTTTCCACCTTCCAGAGCACATGGTACGTGGCGCCGATGCCGATGTACATTTCCTTCCGTTTTTCACCGCCACCATCCGCGGTGGGTTAGTAATTATCCCGACGCATCTACCACTAATCCCGGCCATTGCGGGGGGCGGGGGGTGCATTGAAGTGGCGTAAGGTTGCTCCAAGAAGCATCGCGAATCTTTCACCCACCTGTGAGCGACGTCAACGTGGCCGGTCGTCAACGTGAGCACCCACCGGTCGGCCACCGGTCCGGAATCGATCCGGATCGAAGATAATGGTTGGCACACGTTTCCGTCGGCCGTCGGTGAAGCGGAAAACTTGATCCCGAACCAAAGGGGCCGGCCCGACCTCTCAACACAAATCAATGCGATTTCAATTAGCATGTTCGCTTGCGCGCATACCCAGGGGAGGAGTGCGAGGAAGGAAGCACAAAACCATGGAAAATGGTCGCCCCTCAAGCAGTGCGACGGTTGTGTGCGAATGTGTGTAAGCTTATCGGCAAACAAACGGCCACGCCATGGCCGCCCCGTGTTCCCAGGGCCTGGAAGGTTGGAAAAGAGGTTTTTTTCTTTCTTTCTTCGTCGTCCAAAATACCCTCTTCCTGGTGGTATTACTTTCAAGTGTATTCGTGCGTGCGTGCGTACGTGCGCGCTGGTGCAGCATAGATTGAAATGGAGCAAAATGGAAGCACAGCGTTTGACGAGTGCAAATAGCGGCACGTGGCACAAGCGTGCTATGCCCGGTAGGTCGATTCTCCCTGTCGTCAGGGGAATTCCATTCGTCCGAATCGTATTAGCAGCGAAGAGAGGGTGCTTCGTGTTTCGCAGATCTCAGCAGTACCCAATTCCTCGCCTCAAGTGGCAGCTTAAACTTTGATTTCAAGTCTCTGATTAGCCGTACGTCAGCGAAAGAACGCTGACGTGCACCGAGGGGAAGTTCCTGGAAGAGTCTAGAGATTATCGGGATGCTCTGGATAATGCTGTCTTCAAATTGATTGCTACTATGTTGCATCGGAATCCACCATCCGCTATATCCACACAACGGTTTCGCACGCGCGAATGATTGACGGCATTCCAGCCGGAACCAGAGATCCATTGCGTGCGAGCTACATGATGGTTTAATTATTTAAACATACCGACGACCAGCTAATTCAACCCTCCGCACCCGGTCCCCCGGCGGACCACTCACGCACTCAGCATTGGCCACACACTCGCCAGACCAGACCAAACCAATCGGTTTTCTCAAAGGGGCTCCGATTCTAGCTCTCTCCATAAATCACTTCAATTAAGTGCCACATTGGCATCGAATTTCAATTCCAACATTCCTTAAAAGCCTCGCGCATTACTCACGCCACGCCACGGCGGCGGACGGTGGTGGTATGGATCCCCGGGTATGGAACGCACGACGACACACGAACGACGACGACGACGAATATGGCTTGCTTTGGGTTTTCGATTCAAATTCTGCTAAGGCAAGGTTCTGCCGCCGCCTTTGGGGATCGATTCCGTCACGGCTCAATTAATAATTAATTAAAATCTTAATTAGTTCCATTCCGCAAGGCCTCGGGCCGCGGGATCAGGCCCCGGCTTGGTTGGTGCACGGCGCCAGGACCTTCAAGACGGAGAATCTACGAACGAACCTCGCGCCTGTTTGCTATGCCAGGATAAGTTAAAGCTGTTTGCGAAGACGCATTTGTGCGGGATGTCAAATGAACATATGTTCCGAATGCGAGTTTCCGAATGCATCCCTGAGGCATTAGCGGCCAGGAGAAGTTTGAGATGCTGCGGTGAAGTGCTCAGCATTGCACTTCCTGTAAACGCGTGTTGGTAAAGAGAAAAAGGCGATCTTGCAAAATGCAGAAACTCTAGCACCGGGTGTACAGATGACATAACTTCCAAACTGTTTTGACGGGTTTGGCTCACGGCGAACAAACGCCCCAGAAGGGCGGAGCTTGGCACTTCGACCAGCCTGCACATGACTCACATCAATCGCATCCACCATATCAGGAGACGAACCTTAAAATAGCCGGCGCTGGATGAATCAAAACCGATTCCCCCGAAGCCAGGGGTCCCCGCACCGGCCCCACCCACCACCCCAGCGGCAATAAACATGTCAAGCAAGCATGACATTATACACCAAAAGCCGACAACCGCAGCGAGCCGGCAATTGTGACCGATACTGCGGATTAAGTGCTGTGGCTGGTGGTGAACGGTAAGTGGTAGTAGGGCCTCATCCCATCGGGTTCAATCCGTTATTTGTTATCGACGACAGCGTTGGGAATGACTCATCGTCACATAACACAGTCCACATTGAAACCTTGGACCTTCAGACGACGCATTCGCCGGAAAATTGGTGAACACTGAACTCACGCGCGATATGATAAGCGATCACTCAGACAGATTGTTTATTGTAAAACAAAAACAAAAAACAGTCAAGTCATAATCATAAATCCTGCTATATGGCAACGCGCAGGGCTGCAACCTAGCCGCGGAGGTGACGAATGCTCTTCTTACATCCTCTTCCGTCTTTTTGATTTCATTCGATTTTCAATACAAATTAATCTACAATCATATAGCAAATTCATAAGCAAATGCACCTGCCTATTTGTGATTTGCAATTGCAAATAACAACACACTAAATTGTATAAAAGCTACTACCACTAGAAAAGACCTGCTTTTGTTTGTAATGCAATGACTGCAAGAACTACCCACTGCTCCATCTAAATCGTGAAATACTTCGTTCGTCCCAATCGTTTTCTTCATCAATTCATCAATTCAGTAAGTACATTCAATAAGCGGTTTGGCGGTGATATTATTGTTTTTGGGCATTTATTTAAGACAGTTTTCCATGCATGCTGCACCGTCGAAGATATTTGTGTATAATTTTTTGGATCAATCGAGGTAAATGTGATAAAAATATTATTTTTTTGTAAAATTCGCGCTTCATACCCGCAGTTCAATCCATTTCACTTCTACTTCAAAGTCGTTTTCCCAAAACCAACGCTTCCAAAGTCGGTGCCCATCGCAGCATCCAAACTGCTGGGCCGATCCGGTCGAAATTTTGAATACTTTATCAGCACACTATTTTACAGATAGTTCGGTCGAGTTTATGTCAGCAATGTTTGCTTTTTTTAAATCATTGTGAAAAATTCGTATTTTTTTTTTTTTTGCTAAATCGTGAAAAACTATTGCTTATTCCACTTTAAAATGCTGCCAATAGCTGAAAAAATGGAGAATTACCAATACCTCGACGGAGCTGAACCTGGATAAACTTAGAATCCAACAAACGAATCATATATCTCCGATCAATCAAAAAGCTGCTACGATGGGCACCGGATTTTTTAAGGCATTTCAGCCGGAAATGAATCCCATGGTTGTATTTTAGCATTCCTCGCATCTCTCGTCATAACAAGACCAAATGTATTTGACAAGTTTTTGTTGATTACGACATTTACAGCGAAAAAATAAGTTGAATGGTTTCATCCCAAAAAAAAGCTCAAAGTTGAACCTATTTTTAGTCCGAAATAACTTTATTGGGAGGGGGGGGGGGGGGGGTCCAACCCAATCCATGCTCCAATTAATCCCAATGCTCCAATTAATCTATGATAATCTATGAAAGTTCGAAGAATGTTTTGTACTAGTTTGAGAGTAATAAAAGCATGGATTGCTAGAAACTATTCCTCATTAGGCTATCCGCACATTGCCCTAGTTACCTTAGGATGCATCCTTGCATCGACTAGCAACATGATGTAGCCACTGGCTGGCTGGCTGCAAATTCAAAAAACGAGAAGCATCCCTCCCTCGACCATCGGTATCACTACTGCAAACTATTATGTTCTTCCGTCTGTCTGTCTGTCTGTCTGTCTGTCTGTCACCGGTGACCAGTGTCACTGCACCAAGACTCTTACAATAGACACGTGCGTAATCAATGCCAATAGCTCTCCCCGAGCACTGCGACCGTTTTATGAGGTTTCTATTACTCTTCCAGTTACACCTGAGCTTCCCCGATGCACACAATGACCATCGACCTGCTGCACCGCAGGTGAACCGGAGGTGGACACTGATAAGCCACAGCCCCATGGCAACGCGTTGCTAGAGTACCGCTGTGCCCACTACCAATCTTTTCCTTCACAATTATACAACATCAAAGTAACACAGCGTCTCCTTACCGTGCCGGTTGGTGCTGTTGCAATTGTCATAGACTACTTTTCTTCGTAACCGGCACATCAAGCGCCGGATTCGGACTAACTGGACCACCAGTCCATACTCTGGCCAGCATGCTGTTGCATACTACTATCACTCCAGTCGTGCGCGTCACTCTGTCGGTGCACGACTTTGCTGATTTACTACTAGCGTCAGTAGTAGGTGAGGAGTGAGGCAGCCGATGGCCGACGGGACGGGACAAAGCCCGATGGCAAGAATTAGGTGGCAGAAAATTAAAAATATGTGCAGTGACCAGAAACATCGTAATGAAACGCCCCCGACACCGCATTACATCATCCACAATGTCCATATTACGTCTGCTCTCTCTCTCTTTCGTTACTCATCCGGTTTTTTTTCTTCTTTCCGATCTTCCCGACTCCCGGGGGGATCGAGTTGACCGTTCCTGCAGGTCCTGCAGGCAGTGTGCACCTTTACTCAAACAATGGCCCGTCCGCCCAAGCGGGAAGAGTCGAGGTGTCCTCGAGGTGCACCCGGTTCAACATCAAAGAGCGATAAATTTGACTTCTTGCTGTACAAACCCCTCCACCCCCAGTGCGGTGGTGATGGATAAACGGTGTATCCACCTCCCTCAAGGGTGTATGCCTTGTTGACATCAAATCGATGCCGATGCCAGTGCCGTGATCAGCACTCGATTTCGAGGGTGCCAAAGGGCGGCACGGGACCGGTCCAATCGGTTTAACGGTCACAGTCCAGATGACGATAATTGCAAATTTGTTCGGTAAACATTATGTGCAGGCCCAGGCCCAGGGCCCTCCTCTCTCGGTCAGCTGGTAATCCGGGGGCCCGGTCCGACAATGGCCCCTTTAGCCGGCCGAACGTTTGCCGATAGGATGGTCCGGGTTCGGGTTTGTTTGTTTTCGCAAAACCCTTTCCAAAACCCTGCATCTACCTGCGCTTCCGGTAAAAGCCATCGGATCGTCCGGGGACACCAGACACAAACATCATCCTGCCCTTCCGCTCGTCTACCCCCGCCAGAATGAAGGCTAAAAACGGGTTTTCATCGAAGCGAACCTAACGCTGACCCCGTCAGAGCGCCAGCGGGTGCAGCCAGAAATCGGACACGATTGGATGGGTTTTCGGGGGTGGGGAACGGGAGAAGTGCAAAATGCGTATGCAAATACCCTCACCCGCCGAATTGGACCGGGTGGTAGGGAAGGTGGTCCTCCTCCCTTGTGGTGTGTCGCCGTAGTACTCGCTACATACTCTGGGGCAACGCAACGATCGGAAAAGATAGATTTCAAACATTGGAAACGGAGGCACTGGCGCGCGCGCACACACACACACACACACTCGTCGGTGCGCACGTCAATGGCCAACAAATCCACGAGTGGCGCCTGCACCTTCCCTTGGTTGCTGTGTGTGTGCCCCTCGGTGCACAGAGCAAACACTGTCGGTCGGTTCTACGGAGAGCAGCAGCTGGACAACATAAGTCAGCTTTCCGGTCCGTGCTGGGCCCTACCAACCGGCCACAGTATCCCGGTATGTGTCGTCGTCGATCGAACGAACGAACGAACGAACGAGGTGAAAACCTGGACCCCGGAACACAATTACAATAAAACATTTCCAAGTTTTCCGTAAGGCGAACGAACTTTCTGCGAACGGTATAGGACCGCGGGCCCGCGGCTGAAGGGGATCTGGGCTGCGGGCTCGCACGTTCCGGGGAGTGCCGCCAAAGATGTTCACCGGTTCGTGAAAAAGGAAATGTCCTGCAGTCCTTTCCGGAAGACGAAGACACGGTCCCGCGAGCTGCCGGCCAGAGCAGGGGGAAACGGGAAAGGCCACCGGAAACCTCGGCATCGAGTGCATCGAGTGCATACATTATCCCGATCCGGGTGCTTGGTGCATCGTGGTGTGAAACCAAGAACCAAGCGCTACATTCGTTATCCGTTTTGAGGTCGGTGTCGCCGCTAGATGCGAACATACGGGAAGAAATTGAGGCGGGTGAGAAGAGGGGAGGTTTATTCGATTTCCTTACAACGGCGACACCGCCACGTACTGGTTGGTCGTTTGTTTTTGGAGGATTTTCATGCACGACGCTACGAACGGCGGAGGCACGTAACCTCTTTCGCGTTGACATTTGGCCGCGGCAAAAGAGGCGAAATCCTGGTACGGTACCAGCAGCGTTACAATGGTGGTGGCGGTGTAGTAATAGCACACCAATAAGAACATATCACGATTGTATATTGGTGCATTTATGGTGAAATCGGTCTTTCAAACATGACAGGGCACGGCGAACCTTTGCGTGCTACGGGTTGGTATCGATACTTTACACTTCCGATTAGCAAATGGAATGCACATACAGCCGACATTTACAGCTTTTGCATGACCCTGTGTAAGCACCCGAAACGTAGCATTCGAGACGTCCTTTCAGTAAACACGCAGTCTAAAAAAGGGAACACCCACTTCTCGGTATCGTTCTGTTTGCTTTCTTGGGAATCATTCGAATGAATGAATTAGAATTGATTGATCATTCCATGCCAGGCTGTGTCGAGCAACGGTGGGCAAAATGTTGTACAAGACCAAATGCCTTTTATTTACTCTCGATGGTGTCCAAATTTGGGTTTTTGGCCAGTAAGACGAGAAACGAATTTTACAACTCAATTCACATAAGATATGTGCGACAATGGTTTTGGTTAGGTTAGAAAATACCAGCGTTCTTCTTCTTCCGTTAGTGGCTAGTCTCTGAGCAAAACCTCCCAAAGTACTCGTATAAGTAAAGTAGTGAGTGGGTGAGTGGGCTGCAAATGTTGATTGAATTTTGAAGAAATTGCAAACCTATGTGCGTGAAGGGGAGAGCACAGACTACGAAAGATTCGAGACGTTTATGAATATTAATATTGATTTTTGGCATAACTCAACTTTTAGTCGAATCATTGCGACAAGAGTATACTATGGGTGCATATGGATGATGTTCAGGCATCCTATCAAAACAGTATGCAAGTAGCTTGTCCACCCTACCATTTCTTATAAGCGTCAAGCTAAAGCAAACGAAAAATATTTCACAATTACTCGCATCTACTAGATACTGTCCTTCTCCCATTCGACTCAAGATTGGTAACACTGCACTGCACTCCTGCAGGCTAAACGCTATGGCAACGCTATGTGCCTCCTCTGTTCGCTCGTAAGCTGTAACATTTAACGATGGGCTCTATGCTACTGTGCAACAAACGCGGACACGTGTTCTAGGCATCATAGCATGCCTGCTGAATTGAGTTCTCTGCTGCACACCGTGCCCGTGTGCGGACAGCGTAAAGGTGCGTGCCACATAAAGCGTACCACACAGCAGGACCGTGGCAGGATACGGCCACGAGCGCGAGGAGTTACATTTTGTTTTTTATCATTTCGTCATAGTCACCGCCGCCGGCCTGGTTCCAAAACGCGGGTCCAAAACTCTTGGCATTTGACGTTGATTTGATGTTGGGGCTCGCTCGCGCACGTAAAGCGTCGCATAATCAGTGTCGGCCGCAGACGAACGGTTCTGGGCACACACGCTGACCGCGGCGAGGCCCGGCAACCACACCACACCATACCGGTTTGGTCGGTGGCGACAGAATGAAGGACGAAAACTGTATAAACGTCCAACGCTTTCACGATTACCATTACTCTCCACTCCGCGGGGCATGACATTATGGGCGATTCGTTCATTCGTTCTCGTTCCATGCTGCTGCTACAGCTGCTGTTGCTGCTCGTTACCTGCAGGGCTCGTTTATCATCGCGGGTTTTGGTTTTCCCTCTTTTTCTTTTTCTTCTTCGGCTTCATATTCTTTTTTTGTACTTTCTGTTCTTCTGTATTTCAAACGCTCCCCACCCACCAACCCTCACCCGGTGGGCCTACGGCGCTGAAATCATGTCCGTACCGACCGACCATCGTGGTCAACCATCGGTGGACCATCAGCACCGTACCGTGCCCGCTGTACGCTGGCCGGTTGGAGTTGGTTTCAATTGAGCTCTGGCGAGTTGATATATGGTTAGAAGTGACACATACCGCCGCTACTGCTTGCTGCTTGCATGACGACCATTTCCACCAGACTGGGAGACCATGATGTTGATCTTTCCTGACGATGCAACGCGATTCGAGGCCCCAGCAAATCCATGTACACGGCCCGTGTGGAAACGCGACAGGCGATCCGTGTAACACCGTGGCAATGGTAACCAAAACCCAAGAACCCGCTTCCGAACCGGATCAGAACGGATGTTGATCGTGATACTTTTCCGACCGCAAAACGAAAACAGGCAGGCCTTTCGTGACGAACGACTTCGAATCCCTGTTGGATCCCGAGAATTGCAGCTTGTTTTATTACGTGGCACTCGCCACACACACGTCAGAATGAGCCTGCGATGCAATAAATACCCGGTGCATTGCCGGTCTTTCTCATCAAGCACGTTCCACCGTCACGTTGCCAGCAATCGTTTGTTGCCAAGAACACGCTAGGCGCCGTGCGCCCGACTGTGGAAAGAAGCATAGAGCTCTATGCTCATTCATATTCCTTAAAAATTAATTTATTTTCCCACCAGCTCGGGACGCATTTGTGACGCCATCGGTTGCCTATCAACGAAGCGGCTTCATAAATTATGTTACTACCTGTTCTAGCCTTCAGTTCGCGTCACACTGGGTTGTGATCGATTATACCGCGCACGCGGGAGTTGTATCAAAAAGTGGACGACTCTTCCCACCCCACCCGGCCAGCACCGAACGGACACGAACGAAGCACCGGCTGTGTGTACCAGGAACATTCAGTTTCTATCAACCGTCCTCAATCTTGACAAGGTTCGCAGCGGGGCTCCCTTCAATGATTCTCACACATGGATGAAGGGTTTGTGTTTCTTGTTTTCTCCTTACGCCAAATAAGCGCCTTAAAAAAACGAACAACGCAAAAGTGCTAAATGATTAATGTTGCTTTCGCTGTTACAAAGCGCCAATTCGAAAGTGCACCGGTGAAAAGTTAAAACATATTCTTATCCAATCGATATCGATATGCGCAGTATCGCATACAAGTTCTGGGGTAAAACATCATTCCGATGAGGAACCGTATTTCTTGTGGCGCCCGATAGCGATTCAACACACGTCAACACATCCGCTATTCGCAGGAAGTGCCCATGAAGCCTGTGGATGAGTGGTTGAAGAAGGTAATATCATAAACCAAATAGCACACCAACAACGCGCCGGCATACGGGTTAAGCCGTATGGATTTACTATTTATTGGATTTATTTCAGTCACAGTATTCCGCTTATCAACGGCGATGCATTCCTCCAAACGATCGGCTTCACTCCAAAAGGCGAAGCGATTGCTTATCGGAAGGTTTTGGGAGTCGATTCTTACCCATACTAAGCGCCGGCGGACCTCTTGCTTGCTGCAGGATATAAAAACATACAGACTGACCGGATTTTGCTACAGTTAATGACAGGTGTTCCCTGTGGTCTTTCCGCGATCTTACTGCACTGAACTACAATCCCATCATGAAGGTTTCGACCGTGCTACTTGTGCTGACGGCCATTGTTGGAGCCGCGGTTGCTGGTCCGATCTCGATGAGCAACAACAATATCGGTGATATTGTGAAGGTGGACGTCGACGCCGAAGTGGACATCAAAAGTGAGATCAATGTCGAGCTGATCAATGTGATTGCGGAGCTTTTGCTCGAGCTGCGTGACGTTAACGTCAACACATGCGGTGGTTCTTCGTCCTCATCCGAATCCGATTCGTCCGAGGGCACCTCGGAGGAAACCTCGGAAGAAACATCGGAGGAAACATCGGAGGAAACGTCTGAAGAAACATCTGAAGAGACGTCTGAGGAGACGTCTGAAGAAACATCGGAAGAAACATCGGAGGAAACATCAGAGGAAACATCGGAAGAAACATCGGAGGAAACATCGGAAGAAACATCTGAAGAGACGTCCGAGGAAACATCGGAAGAAACGTCCGAAGAAACTTCCGAAGAGACGTCTGAGGAAATTTCCGACGAAACAGGATCGCAAGAGGTTAGTACTGAACCGAGCACCACGACCGGAACGGTGGTTCCGCCGCCAAGTACGACGGACTTTGAAACAACCGAGGAAACTACGTTGGACGGCGAGACGACGACCGAAATCGACTTCGAGCAAACTACTGAGGATCCTCAACCGTTTCAGGGTCTGGTACGAGCCCTGGCAGAATCGAAACCCAAGGGCTATGATGCTCCCGGTTTGACGCAAAAACAGAAGGAACAGCTGTGGCAGCAGCATGTTGAGCAGTTGGTTCAGCGACACATGGCCGCTCGGCAGTAAGACATCGCTCGCTCGCTAGCGGCGCTCCAGCAAACTTAAAGCAGTGTTAAAGTGATCCATATAATAAACCGTTCAGCAGAACTGGAATAATTCAAGAAATAGACGTTGTTGCTCAAACTCCGAACTCCTGTGTCTGATCCCGAAAGCATGTTGATTCGACTTGGTTTATTTCGATTTTCGGCGAACCGTTTCGTCAAACGACTCAAATCCGTTGAACGTTTGAGTTGCATAAAGCGTTCCCTATTAAATCACATATTTCGCACTTTTAGTTTCGTCGTTCCTTCTAGCAGCTGGTACAGGATAAAGAAGACGCGGTCCTAGGACGGTTTTTTGTTTCTTTAAATTCCGTCCCAAAAAACTCAAGCAATTCATCATGCTGAAGCTTGTGGGTGCATTCCGACGAAACGTTGAAACGTTGAGTTTCAGCACTCTTATGATTGATTCGAGGCCATTCTTCCTTGTCTCGAGATGCAATGCGCTCTCGCCGGCACACAGTTTCTTCACATTCCGATTCTACGGCGCTAGATAGATTTGTGGTACGACGGTCATTCTTCATACCGAGACCCCTCCGTCAGCTCTTCCCGTCGGCCAGCAGCAGTGTTAGTAGCAGTGCTGGCAAAGACCGGGAAACGGTTGTTGCCACCGGCACCGGCACATTATGTCACAAAAACCGGCTGAAGCTGCAGCAGTTACAGTTGCAATATTGTCACCACCACCACCGCTGAACCATTTGTCAAAACATATTCGTGTGCGGTTTCGGGATAGGATAATCATATTTAAAGCTAGCTCCTGGTTCGTGAATACCGAACAGAGCAGTGCTGATGGAAGGAGTCTTAACGGTCTGGCTTGTTCTGTTTTCGAAGGCATAAATCCCACTAGAAGAGGTTGCGGTCTACAAAGATACTACACGTGTGCCAATCGCCAGTGAGATGCAAATTCAAGGATTACAAAACAAATTATTTGACTTACTTACAGCCTAAACCATACTTATTGACAGCCTAAACCATACTTTTACAAAATCATGTTTTATCCATAAAACCGCTTTTATTAGTCAACACTATTTCCGATAACAGCCGAAGGTACGATTGCTGCCGGTTGTGGCTGCGCCGGGCTGTTGGCCTCCGATTGCTTCTGCAGGGTGGAAATCAGCTGCTCGAGCTGCTTACCACTGAAGGCGAAGAATGGTGAACCTCCGTCACTGTCGGAATCTTCATCGGAATCAGCACGCCTACGGTGTCGCTTCCGGGAAAGCTTGCTCATCGCACGATCCACGGCACCATCGTAACTATCGCCCTTGATAAGGTTGCCAATTTTCGCCATCCCAAAGCCTTGACCAAGCTGCGAAAAATCCGACAGGCCCGGAATGGCCGGCATAGCCGGTATGGGGGAACCGCGACCGATCGAAATTTCGCCCACCAAAAGCACCACCGAAAGTGCCAACACCAATGCTACCTTCATCTTGAACGATTTGCGTATTACTGAACGCTTCACCTCAGCTCGAGCACGGTTTCAATTTATTGACTTCGGAGCAGATTTTTACGACACCCCCGATGCCACCGCGATAGCTAATCATTTGCCCCTCCCCGGATGTTAAGCACCTTCTTAGCAATAAAACAACTGGCCGCTGGCCACCCGCTGGTAATATCTAATCTTGTACAGATTGATCCCCGACATCCGAACGTCAAAAATACTGCTCCAGTGTGTGCCGCCCGAGCATTAGTCCTTGATCGTGTGGCGATACAGTCGGTGGTGCTTGTGGGTTACTTGCACAGACGGAACGGAACACGCAATAAGTAGTGGCCTAAGGCATGAGGGTCAGTCGAAGCTCGGCCCTGCTGACGGTGCTCGTAGTGCTGATCGGTGCGACCGGACATGTGGCGCCATCGGAAGATGCCCTGTCCGGGCTGGTTGGCGGCCTGGGCGGCAGTACGAAGCTCGGTGACCGCGAAACGAACGGTCCGATCAGTATCAGAGACAGCATTGTCGGTGACATTATCAGCATCAGTGTGAACACGCGGACCACCATCCGAACGAACATCTCCGTCGAGCTGCTCGAGATGTTGGTTTGTGCGCTCAACGAACACGGCAACTACGGTATCGAGATGACGGACGTGCGTGCCGCTTTGGCCCGATACATCACACGGAATGGTGGCCGGCGAGGGTGGCCCGGTGGCCATCGCTAGAGCTCCCTGCGGATGCGACCGATACCGAAGACTGCCCGGTGAAGGATTTAATTATTTGTAAAGACATAAATTAAAGTGAATTATGATAATGAAAAACAATGAAACGCTTTTCTGTTTTCCCTACTTTGGTTCGTTTCGGTTTTTTTTTGTTTTGCGTTTCTCTTTTTTTAAATTTAATTAAAACCATATGTTTCATGGAAATGTCTCCGACAATTATCGATAAATTTTTCATTTTGTTCGTAGCGCGCGCGATTCCGCAAGCGACGGTTCGCTGCAGAATGCATTCCGCGACCATGGCCACACTGAGAGTGTGGCTCTTCCTCGGTTCTCAAAAACGGGTCCACCGATGACCAATACCATCCGAATTATATATTTAATGGAAATGAAACGACAGCAGTTGGAGCAAATAAAATTATGCTCCAAACAAACGATGCCAATGTGCCTGAGCGCGCGTGCATTGTGTGTGTGTGTGTGTTTTTGTTTGCTTGTAAATTGATTGAGCGACAAATAAAACAGTAAAACAAATATCCTTCCCCCGTGAAATGCAAAAACAAATAATCTGCGTACAACATGCTCTCGAACGGGGTTTTTAAACAAGGACATGAATTTCAATTGTTTTTCTTGCGATCTGGTCATCGCAATGGGGCCATGTGCACTGCGAGGGACGTTGAGTCTACCGGGAGAAATTATGGTTTATGCAGGAGGAAATTAATTTGCGCCTTTTATGTAGGGCGACCGCATGTGGCGGAGTTGTTGGGGCTTGAGTTTCGGTTTCACTTGTGTGTTGCCGAGTTGCCACGCGGTGTAACCAGCGGTACTGAACCAATTCTGATTCAATCGCCAGTTCCGGCCATCCAGTAAGTGGATCCGACCAACTGTGACGGTTTTATATCCTGGATCATCTTCCCGGCCCAACCTTTCGTTGGTATCGGTTTTTAAGTGTTTTTCTTGATTTTATTTTAAAGCATGGCTTACATTGTTACATTCGACCGTGGTTCATTGTTAAGAAGTAAAAAATATATTTATTGAATTCCCAAATCGATTGTAGTCGTTGAATATTGAATAGCGATTGAACGATATTAAGATGCGTGTTTATTTTAGAGTATTCATGATAACGATTATGCATAAATCAGTTATTCATATACTGAAGCCATAACCGTAATGCTTGTTGGTTTCATATTTTGTATGCTTGTTGAAGAAAGGGAATTGATTGCAAAATCCGAACCAACTCAGCGCTTCTAACACAATTCGTTTGCGATGGTAATGTTTTAGATATTATGATCAATATGTAAATTACTGAATTTTTGATACAGTCATGCATTCGGGAGCACAAAGCTACTTTAGTAATGACATAAATATTGTCGAATAATTGAGAAAAAGGACTGTAACGAAATGCTGCAAATGATAATAAATAGGTATCGCATTACCAAAAATAATTATGGCTCTATTCTAATGTAATATGACACGAATGGCTGACAATGTAATAGAATAATGTGGCTCTATTGTAATGTAATATGAATTCCTAACTGTTTTACCGTGAATTGTCGAGTGTAACTATTTATAGCGCGTTTTGTTGGCAGCAACAGAGAAATGTTCATCAGTGCATTTACCTCTACGTCACATTTGTTGATGATTTAATCTCCATAACACCCTTCGCTACCTATCTTCTTTCACAGTACGTGCATGACACAATCATAGGGAAGCCAAGGTCAACTCCGAAAGCTATTTTTTCTAATCAAAATCATATTCAAAGCATCAGTATCCTGCACTCTCTAAGCGCAACGGTCATCAACGGTGCCAATGACATTGCTGATAAGAAGCGGAGATTATGCTGTCAATTCACCATCCGATACGTGAAATCATCGAACCACACACCAACCATTGTTGGTGCGTAGCGTAGAGTTGCGTCCATATAAATAAAGACATCTTTACGGGAACACTCTACATACTCCGCAGTTCAATATGAAAGGTTGTGTAACTATTGTTGCCCTGGTGGCTCTTTTCTCGGTTTGCCAGGTGCTGGCATCCGGTGATCCTGTCACGATCACTGGCAACACCATCGGCGATTTGGTCAACGTAAACGTGAACGTGACGGCAAACATTCAGAACGAAATAAATCAGGACTTTACCAACATCTGGGCTCTGCTGCTATCCTCAACGGGAGACGTGGATCTCTTCCGCAAGCTGAGCAGTGCCCTCGAGCAACAATCCGCACAATCGTCATCACCGTCTTCAGGCTCGGTCATTACTAAGGAAACACCGGCAGCTGATCAACCAGTCAAGAAAGAGGTAGACCTTGAGCAAGCGCTGAAGAAACTTTTCCCCAACCTCGCCAGTAAACAATAAAAACATCAGTTTTTTGTTATCAGCTCAACCAAAATCCGTGTGCTAGTTGTGAGCATTTATTCCGAAATTTTCTTCCCCTTCATCGTTCCTCCGGGAAACTTTCTCTAATGTTTAGGTACCAACAGATCGGTAGCTTTGTCCATGATCTCTTTCAACTCAGCAGCCATCTGATCAATGGTAGTGTTGATCCGATCGACTAAGTCGGCCGGGAAATCAACCTGCCCGTCATTGGAGACGATCGTGTAGACGATCTCTTCGAACAGGCTCCAGGGCATGATTTTGTACACTTCATCGACGACGGAATCAACTGCTTGGTATAGCAGCTGGGCTTCGGTCAATTCTTGTAGCTCGGGGAAAAGTTCGAACTCGTAGGTGAACAGCTCGCGCAGTCCTTCCTTGATGCGCACCAAATCGGCATCGATCATGGCCAGCAGCTGCTCAGAGAACTCGAAGGCACCACCGTTGGCCAGCGCTTCCTTAACGATTTCCTCCAGCACATCAGCCGGGAACACCTCGAACATAACGTCGGTTGCGTGTTTGAAGTAATCCTGCAAGAGATCCTCGACATTGCCCTCGTCCGCACCATCGACGCTCTGGAGGGCCAGATCAACCAGATTCTTCTGCATAGCGGATCGCACATTCTCCAACGTAGCGTCAAGTCGTTGCTGAAGCTCGGGCGAAAAGTCGAACACACCATCGTTAACCAGCAAGGCATGGACGACATCCTGGAACACGTCGTCCGGGAAGTTGTCGGTCAGACTGTTGAACATGGTAAGGAGTGAGTCGTAAATGAGCTGCAAAGTTTCCTCCGGAAGGACACGGGCCGAACGCGGCGGGAAGAGCATCTCTTCCAACGATTCCAGCACTTCCCGCAACTTCTGGCGCAGCGACTCGAGTGTTTCCTCAACACGGACGTTCAGCGAGTCGGACAGCTCGACGGATCCCTCGTTCTCAATCACCTCGTAGACAATATCCTCCAGCAGCTTCCATGGGATCGCCTGGTACGTTTCGTCGGCCAGATAATCGATTGCCTGATTGATCAGGGCACGCAGCTCATCGTCCAGTCCGATCAGCTCCTCGAACACTTCGAACTCGTAATCGACGATCTTACGCACCTCTTCCTTCACAGCAGCAAGGGCTCCAAGCAGTGTAGCCTCGAGTTCGGGAGTAAAATCGAACGAACCTCCATTTTGCAGCACCTCCACCAGCAATTGCTCCACCACGTCCAGCGGGATCGCGTTGATCAAGACATCGACCGCGTAGTCCAGATAAAGGCGCACTTTACCGGCAGTCTCCTCGTCCAACGCATCGACTCCCGCAGCGGCGAAGGCAATTTCTTCCAGTGCATGCTTCAGATTCGACTTCACCTCGACGGACTTTACATCGAGCTGGGCGCTTAAATCGTCGGAAAACTCGAAGCGTCCACCGGTAACCAACAGTTCCTTGGCCAGTTGCTCAAGCAGCTCCGGCGGATAGGTACCCTGCACGGTCCGGAAGATGGTCACAAACGTTTCGAAGGCCAGGTCAAGAATTTCTTCCGGAATTTCCCGACGCGCTTCAAGCGGACGGGGAATTGGTGATGCGATGCAGAAGCTGCTTGCAACCAGCAGCAGAACAGCGGTTCGAAGCTTCATCTTGGAACGTTACGAAGAGCACTGAGAGACCCAAAAAGACTACTAACTGCCAAGTGCTAGGCAAATGACTTATATACACGCACACCCTCCGTCCTGAACGCTTATCTTAGAACGTCTCCAGATATCATGCATCCGGTCAAGGTGATCTGATTTCGGGTGAATCAATTGGCCACCACTTTGCTTTGCTGCTACTTCTGCCCATCACAACGCTAATTAAGCAAACATTCTATCTCCAAGCCACCTTCAACCAGCTAAGTGAGTCATTACCTCGGTTCAAT
>NC_064874.1:34904402-34906902 GCF_943734745.1 Anopheles darlingi | reverse complement strand
GAAAAGCTTGTGCGCTGAGCGGTTCCCCGTTGGCATCCAAACCGGGTATCTTAAAAATGCGTCCATCGTAAAGGACAATCACATGCGAAGGGCAAGGCCCTTCACGCTCCGTTTTGAAGTAGCTCTGCACGCGATCCATTTCAACACCAGGTAGTCGTACGGTATTATAAAGTCGGCGGTATAGATCGGCCGAGAAGATGACCCGCTTGTCGGCGCTGGCAATCGGTCGCAGCTTCTCCTGGCGTAGCAACTTCCAGAACACCATATTGTGGTGCAGACAGGTGGCGGAACTCTTCAGAAAGTTTTCCGGTATCACCTCCAGCCCGACCGTATCAAGTAGCAGTGGCTGCACCATGACACAGTACGGTATCAGCGGCAAACGCAGCGTACAGTAGGCGTAATCTTCCCACCATTTATCCACCTGCAATTGATAATTAATGTTAAAAGATAAGACGATGTTTAACTTACAGTATGTATGAGAAGTACTAAGCGATATGTTAGATGAGCGTGGAATTATGGAAAAGATTCCAAACGAATATTCATTACTCTATTGAAAAACCAACTCCCACAAAAGGATATTTGCAAAGCAGAATTACTACCTCTGTTCGTGTAAATCATTTTTGAAATTTCCTCAAATACAATTATCGGTTCGGAATAGCTGATATTTTATTTGCTATTACTTAATAGTAAACTCTAGAGAAGCCTTCGAGACATGATGTTACATTTTAGAGGGCCTGTGCCGCCTTAAGCTGCTGGAAGTGTTCACGGACGCGCTCGAGCAGCTCCGGGTTGTAGTGAGGGCGAGCACCACCGTGCTGCACCTGATCCGCAACAGCTGTAATTTCTTCGCGCAGTTCCGGGCTCAACATCGCAAGGAATCGCTCGAAATGGACAGCCTTCAGCTGACGGAAATGTTCGACAAACTTCTGGCGCAGCTCCTCGTCGGCTTGTGGTACACCTCCGTTGATCATCCAATTCCTCACCACACCATCAACACCTTCGCGCAGCTCGGGTGTAAGCAGACCAAGGAACTGACCATACTGTCGCTCAGCGAACTGGCGGACCCGCGGGTTCTCCATCAGCCCAAGCAGATGAGCACGGACACTTTCAAAGAATGCGGCCGATGGTTTGCGGTGCTCCTGGAAGGCGGCGACCAGCTCGTTACGGATATCTTCCGGAATGGCAGCGAGATGTTCGCGAATCTTTTCCTGCAAATCCGCCCGATTCGGACGCGGCAGTGCAGACACACTAGCCAGGACGGCTACTACGGCAAAGATTCCGGCTGCTGCTAGCTTCATAATGTTCGTTCACTTGGTTTTGCTTTGTATCGAACCACTGTTCTGTTCCTATCCCAGTGTTGCGGTACCTTTTTATACTCAGATTCGCGCTCCACTATCTCTTAGAACAAACAGGCTTTCATTAGATAAGTTTGTCTTGTCTTGTGCGTCTTGTCCAGTCACCACCAGGTGGGGACCGGTGTTTCCGCATGTGACTCATCAGCCAAACAAAACAAGTTGGTCAAAATAATAGAAAAAAAAAGAAATTGGAACATTGTTTTGCTTACTAGCATCTCGGGACAAACCGAAAAGGGGTCGGTTTTTCCCAGGCCGTCACATGGGCAACGAACATAAACAATTTTTAAGAGCAGATGGAATCACTGCTGTCCAATTTTTATCTAGTATCTTATCATGTACGGTCTACCTGTACCTTACGGGGGGAGTAGGAGCAAAATCAAAAGTCGCCCCGACCACCGTGGATAGCAATGATAGCATGAGTTGACCGCGATTCATACTGCCGAACGGTTAGTCACGAGTTGTTGTATCGGAACATAATGCGGTACCTATTGCTTGGCGTGCTTTTAGTCTACATAGTGTTCGGTCGAATCGATGCTGAAGAGACAACGCTTTCCGGGCCATCATTCGAAGACTGCCTCACGGAGTACGATCTGCGTTTGCCACTGGAGCAGCAGCGCCAGCAAATTTCTGCAAACTGCCAGGAAGCAGTGGAAATTCATCTTCCTTCGAACTCAAATATCCTCCAGTTCCTCAAACAGTTCGAAGGCCAAGGCATCGAAGAGCACGCTGAAACGGCCCTTAAAGCCGCTTTTGCCAGAATGCTTCAAAATGATGACGCTTCTAACAACGGGCCGGACGATCTCTTCGATCTGAATCATTCCGACATTCGCCAAAGCGATATACCGGATGGGCTTCCCCTCGAGTTACGCCGTGAAATTCTGCGCAACATGCTCCTAGGCCGACACTTTCGTCCAACTAAAGCGCTACGCCTGAAGCTTCAAGCTCATCGTCAACAGCTGCTCCGTTCCAAACACTATGCGGCTGCATATTGGATTGATCGTTTGCTTACGCAGTAGGCGCGTTGCTATCGGAAAAAAGCGACCCGAGTGAGAATCACCTTCCGACTACTGTTAATCTTTTGGAGGGTACGCGGTGAGTTAGCGTTTATATGGCTGGGGCTTTTATCTCTGCTTGGTCCAATATTT
>NC_064874.1:34864402-34899402 GCF_943734745.1 Anopheles darlingi | reverse complement strand
ACCCCGCAAACCACCGTGTGGTTCGCCACTCTGCGTCGCTATGTCGAGCGTCGAGCGGCTCATCGCCTCATTATCGTACGAAGCATCGATGGGCCCGCCACCGCTGATCGTGTGAATCGGGGTCTTCATCCTTACCAGCCGGCAGTTCGCGTTCGAGTCACCTGTGAACCGGCAGGGATAGGAGGAAGGAGTGTCGAACGTGTCAACCACCGAGGAAACGATTGCCGAATGAAATGGTCGCACTCTTTGGCACCGCGTATTTATTGCGCCTTCGCCACATTCGCCAAAAACCTTGTATGCGGCACGACACACACGAATTCGTTAGGCAAATTTAGCCACCCGCCTCCCACCGCCACATGTTTCTATGACATGTTTTGCTTGTTTCACGAGATCGTACGGTCGGGGGTGTGGGGAGAATTCACGTTCGATTCTGTGTCGCTTTGCCTGGGACAGCTGCGTCGAGAGGTTGCGCGATATCATCCTCCGCCGCAAACACACAAACATTATGCTTAAATCACGAAGAGATGGTTTTTGTGTCCTGCGTCGTGGTGGTGGCGTGCGTCAAGAGAGATCGAGCTGATCGAGCCGGCACGATCTTTTCGGTTCATCCACAACAACCGCAAACATTTGTTTTGTTGGCGTTCGATTGTTTGTTGTGCTCAAAATTAACACCCTCGCGGGACACTCGCTAACCGTTTCGGGCAGAATGGAGTGCGGTTCCGGTGGTTCCGTTTTCAACGAGAGATCATTAGATATGCGCCGCCCATTAACATCGAATTTTGATGGTGCGATTGATGAAGACACACATTCAAACCGACCGGTAACGGTCGCGTGATACACATTATTGTTGTGGGAAAACGGGTAAACATTTGCCTTTTTCACCTTACGAGAGCATCGGCTACATATATTTCGCCTCAACTCATTATCGCCGGCGGACGGCGGAGGTGCCATGCGGTCGGTTCGGCTATTTTCACGCACAGTTAACACTGCTAATTGCACTGGTAAACAGGAGGAGGTGGGGACATCCCCCCCGGCCGAAACTCACCGTTAAACATGCTAACACAATGTACCAACACAGGCCACCGGCATCGGCGCCACTTTGCGTTGTAATCTGTTATCGGCAAGTTGATGTACGCACCGAGTCACCGAGTTTAATGGCCACCGTTCGGCGCCAGGAACTACTACACAGTTCTGAGCCTCCTGAAACTATCCGCAATCCGGTGGCACGCGCGATCGTTGCTCTCCGATCCCCGATCGACGAGCACGTTCTGATCTCTGGCCACACGCGAGGCGAAAACGGTTGTGTTCGGGCGAACCGACGGTGCGCCACCTTAAATCCTCATCCTCACAGCACAGAGCCAACCGGCTGCCAACTCTCACAAACACTTTTGTCGTTGGGCGTTTGGTGCACGAATCACACGCACGCCCCCGACAGAGAGAGAGATCGAGATCGAGAGAGAGAGAGAGAGGGTCATAGGGAATGAAAGTTACGATTGTGCGGGAGTGGGAGACGAACTGGCGTCACCGTGTTGTCCGAGCTGGTTTCGGGCTTATCCCCATTTTGTGACAGGATCAACGGGTGATCACCGGTGTCGATTAAGGAGATGGGACTGGAGTGAAAGGTTCCGAGCGCCTGCTTCTCACTTTTCGATTCGAGGTTCGATTACGTGGCACATCTTCCCGGATTACGGTGTAACTAATTTGTAACGAACAAAGGAATGCCCCCACCACAAGCAGCAGCAGCAGCAGCAGCGGTGCAGCGGCCACCGTGAGGGGTCTGTGTGTACACCGAGAACGTAGTAAATCAATCTTTGCATTCCGAACCGCCCGTTGAGTGCTTATCGTTTTTATTGAGCAAGCCGAGACGGCTAGCCGAGCAAAAGCAGGAAACATACGATTAGTGCTACTTAATAGCGTTCGATCGATCTTATCGATGTGAAAACTCACGATCAAACGTACGGCGCGATGGAAAACACCCGGGGACCAGCCGGTGATTCGATTGCCACGATTACAGGGAATAAGGGGGGGGGGGGGGGGGGGTCTGTGCAATCAATTCGCGATCGACACGAGATTGTCTGGTTAGCCGCGAGCCGCACGGTTCGCACGAAGCGAACGTACGATCACCACTAATTCAATTTGAAAACCACTTTTCTCGCTTCCTCGTACGCGTCACGCGTGAGGAGAGTGTTCGTCGAGGGAGGAGGGCAGAATGAAACATGAAACAATGAGATGTTCAGAATCAAGCAGACAATATGTTGTTCTGTTTGAGTGGTTCGGTCCGATACCGTTTGTTTCTAGAAGCGATCTTGTAGGATCAAGGTGATCGAGATTTATTTGAGGTGTTGCCATAAATCATGAGCACAAGGGTGTCGGCCCTGTGCCCTCGTTGACCTTGTGCACGAATAGCACCGCCGGTAATTGTTGCCCTACCAGATTACCGGTACCCTGCATGTATTGTTGCACCGGAGCTGTGATCCGTGACAGATTTCAGTACGATCTTATTCTAACTTGGTAGTTAAATTTTTTTGGCACTGACCAGTCATACCAGTGGCATGCTTCACAGGCTAGAAAGAGCACAAGTTTTTTGTGCTGCGACGCGAGAATGACAAGCAACAAACAAAGCCCCGATTTGCGCTTGATGTAGTAAACGGAAAACCAAAACAATTCGTTAAAAATATCTCAAGCACAAAGTACCTCAATTTTGAATGTCTCTGCTCGTCCTGACATCATATGCAACGTATAAAAGCATCGTTCCGAGCATTATTTGTAAATGTTTGGGAAGTCTTTCCCCGAAAACAGAAACTAGGCCAACTTGTGAAGTAAAAAAAAAAGTCATAGTTTTCCCTCAATTTATTAATTTCTGATCTGTCAAAACACAAATGAAAAGCAACCCAGTTCGAGTTCTTGCGGCTTGTTTTGCAAAGTTGTGCTACTTTGATCGCGCTCAGAAACGCGAAAAAAAAAACGGTTGAAACCACGTACCACCAGGCGGCTCCATTCCTTGTTGCTTCTCTCATCCGCTGAGCGTTCAACTCGTGCTGCGCGACGATCTTCGATTTAAGCGTCGATCAAGTAAACTAATCGCGCAGATTCAGCGACAATACAGAAGCACCTTCACCCTTGACCTTGAACTCGTTTGCATTCCGAATCGATCGCGAAACACATTTCTTCAGTAAAACCCCCACGCCCTCGGTGCTACAACATCCTGTACATCGTCCATCGTTCCGTGTCCGGCCCCACCCTTCAGATCACCATTCTTGACTCCGCGACGGTGGCGGCGGCTACGACGACCTCCTGACAGTACGGACAAAGAAATGGATGCGATCGCAGCAGGGAATAGCGATAGGGCCGCGATCCCGAATGTCGTCACTCTGCTGGGGATGGGACGGTTTGATCCGATTTTCGGCGGACCATTTCCAGTTCGTACCGGATACGACTCGATTCACTACACGGTCGGTCGGTCGGTCGGTCGGTCGATCGGGGACGTTCGTACCTTGCGATGGTGACCGCCCCCCCCCCCCCCCCCCCCCCCGCACCATCTTGCGCTTAATGACCCTTCAACCGGAGAAACCGGTTTCCGGTTTTGTGCTCTCGCGTGCTGGCTTATCCGACGAAGCGACAAAGCGACGAACCCCCGCCCCGGGACCACCCAACAGACCAGCGCACCTTAGTGTGCTTGTTCCCCAAAAAAGGACAAAAACGGGACGACAACCTACCCCAAGACAACGGCGGAACTAATCGATCACAAATTGGCCGGAGGGTGGTTCCACGCTTGCGAACCGATAGCGAAGCTTACACCAGAGACGACCGATCGGGCGTGTGCCGCTTGCACGTTTTACTCCCGCACATTGACAGTCGCGTGCCCCCACCACCACCACCACCCTTCTGCTCGGTGTACATATTTGATACACATTTTATGCAAATGTTTCTCCCCCCACCCGCCTCGAGTGTACTATCCTGGTATTAAAGCAAACTTCGTGTCCGGATCCGGTTAAATCAATATTACCACCCCGCACTCTGGGGCCCGGTCGGCCGGTCCTGGTCCCCGGGTGGACATTGCTGGGCAGGGTGTCTGGGTGTCGAAAGAATGATTTGCATATGCCCAGTGCCCGCAGTCACCATCCGCCACCGCTATGCAAACGCCATCGCCGCCTCGTGCCGTCGTTGCGGGGTGCCCTTATTCTCTCATCCCGGTAATCGTGCTCGCCAGTCGCCAGTACCCGACCCCGGTGCACCAGTAAGTGTCGACAATGGGCAAAGGGTGAGTCTCTCTCTGTATTAAGAAAAAATCCGGTCAAGGCGAATGGCGAATGACGACCGTGCTTCATGGGGTTGCCCGATAGGCACTCCACGGGACACTCCTTTACGTCGCGCGATCTCACGGTTCTAATCGATTCTCGGTCACATTTAAGCCTACTTCACGTCCTAGGACCTCCAGTGTCCAGTCCCGAGCGAAGTAAGTGAAGGAAGGAGTTTGAGCTGGGGTTGGCATTTGGGTTGGTAGCGATCGCGACAGCGTGGGATAACGCCGGCAACGAGACATTAATTATTTATTATCGCTCGTGCCGTGGCATGCCGTGCCGGAACCGGGACTGGGACCGATCAAAGGGACTTCATCCCGGATGGAGCAACTCCAGTGACACACGGACTCCGGTAACCCCGGCTACACCCAATGCTAATAACTCACACGTGGAGGGGCCTGTACAGATCGCGGGCCGCGTTATCGCGGCGAATGGAATTTTACGCCACGCCAGACAATGCAGGTTTTCGCAATCGGCCAGCGGAAGTCTAGACATTTGCATTCCGGTTCGGGAATGTGCGGCGTCCCCCAGCCCAAAAATAAAAAACCGGTTCACGGCTTGAAAATATCTTTCAACAGATTCGAAGAACACAATCCGGATGCTTAAGCACCGTGCAAAAAATGCGCCAATTTTGGAGAAGAAACCATAAATTCTAACGGAATACCCAGACCGTGGTCGATAACGGGGACGCCAACAACAACAACAACAGTTGCAGATCGAACTGGAAACCGGTTTTTTTTTTCGGACGAATCTTGCAGAGGCACTCTCGCTTTCATCAAGGATCTTCCGGTTCGACCGGAGCGGTCGCGTCGCGACGGGCCTTTGTTTTTGGTTACCATTTGCATCGCAGAAGGCGTGTACCGGAGAGCACGCGTGAAGAGTGTTTCCTTCCGTTACGACCATAGCAAGCGCTGCGATTCCGCTCCGATAAGCAAACCGGCCCCGTAGCCCTGTTTATGCTCTAGCATCGGCCAGATTGATGCGCCGTGCCATCCGATTTCCGTGAGGTAGCCCGCATCAGCGAGGAAGATGGGCAAAATGGGAATGCGGAACGTAGTGCACGCGAAGGTCGTCGGCGCGCGCCGCGAATGGCCGTTCCGGTGCCGTTTTCCGATCATTCTACGCACCTCGAACTGCGGCTCGAATGCAACGAATGGCCGCCGATGCGTATGACCCAGAGTTCACCTTTTGTTTGTTGTTTTTTTTAGTAGTTGTTGTTGTTGTGCCGCTGCTGTTGCTGCTATTGGTAATTCCTTGGCGTCGGTTGCAGTGCCATCGGTGGCGCGCGCACCGCACACCGCACACCGTTGACCTTTGCCGGAGGTGGCCATGTTTCGCCGAGGCTAAACAAGGTTCGCCATAATTATGCTTACCCCGGAGAGGGTGCACCGCTGCCGTCCATCATCATCAGCTGGCGCGAACGGTTCGGATTTGGATCGCGATCGAGAAGTGTGCGCGATCCGGCATCATCATCGCTCGAGACGGATCAATGCAATTACCGTTGCAGCTCTCTGGCACGCATAAGTAGACCTCCGACCGACCTGCGTGATGCAACCGATGGTCCCAATGGTGTCGGTTTGAGATTAATGGTCTAATAATGGTTTCACGCGTTGTGGTTATCCCGGGAAAAAAGTGATCCTCGGCAGCGCGAGCATGTCCATATGTTGACGACATCGACAGGACTGTCGACAATCACACACATGCTCAATGGTCACGCTATCTCGCAAGCATTAGGTGCTCAACGAGTGTGCGATCATGTTAATTGCATAAGGGACAGAGTCTTTGACTCGTACGCTTATACAACAACAAGGATTGCTAGAGTGTCACAGAAGTATCACGATCGAGTGACGATCTTTGCAATGCAAGGAGAATTAATGGCCAGCAGTAACCATAAGTGCGCGCCAGTGGCCCACTAACGAAGGACACAAACATCTCTTCTGCAGCCCTCTACCCACAAATCTATGCCAATCTCTCTGTCTCTTTCCTTTTGCGTCCCTCGTAATCGACATCAAAAGGTGCTGAAACGCCTCAACCATTCCGGGCATCATTCTCATAGGGTGTTTATGCTCGAATGCGTCCGGGCGCCATGCCGCGTGGGCGCAACACGTGCTGCACGGTAATTAGTTAGGTGGTAAGTCACCCATTTCTCGTTGCTTCGGTCGGTCAGTCAGTCAGTTTGTCGGCAAACTGCTTTCAATTAAACTTGCGTCGCGCGCATGCACACCGCATGTGCGCACACAAGTGCTCCTTTCACACCTTCCTCCTTCCTTCCGGTTTCACTCGTTCGTTCGTTCGTCGGCTTGGTACGGACACAGTAACGGTGGTTGATTGCCGACCGCTTATCGCTAATCAATAGCCGCTCGATTGGAACCGGAACCGGTGATAGTACACGCCGTCGCCGCTCGATCATCTCGCGATCTACGAGCTTTGTGTGTGTGTGTACGACACGACGATGACGTTTTAAGCAGCGTTCCATTGGACGGTAGCTCGCGCGTTACCGTTTACGGGAGTTGGCCCCGCGGCCCAGATGGCCTCCGTTGGCGTTCGTTGACAGCACGTTCCTCCATCCCACGCTGACGGTGGTGCAGGTGTACCAAAATTTTGTCTCATCATCCGCAACGAGAACGAAAGATAAACATACAGGCGTGCGTACGTGCGTTTGTTTGCCGCGGTTTGCGTCTTGAGACAGAGGAGACGCTCGGCGACGAATTGTGCGAACGCGGCTGTACACATACTATGGACTTACTGTACGGTTGGCGAAGTATAATGGAGCCCATTACCGGGTATCGGGCACAATAGTGGCCACTGTTACCGCGATTTGTTAAGCCTTTCCTAACCGTCCGCCTGCAACTGAGGCGATGATGGGGCTCGTCGAGCGCGATGATGACGCCGAAACATTGCAGCTGCAGCGCCACATTTCGCGTATACCGAACCGCGATCTCGCATTCATCGTTTGATGCAGCATGCGCGTCAACAGACAAACCGCAAACGGACAGACCAAACACGAAGGGGGGGGGGGGGGGGGGAGGGCTAATCAAACTTGCTAGTGCCACACCGGACATTCCACTGCCATGACTCAACGACGACGACAGAATAATCGGGTTGGAACCCATCGCACCGTGAAACCGCGACCGGCAACTCGAATCTGGCAACTCATGCGCCCGAGTAGCTCGCGTATCGGTTCTACACGATCATTAGTTCATCGCATCGCATGCCAAACCGATGCCGATTGTGGCTAAATTGTTTGTTTTGCCGGAGAACGGAGCCTACGAACAACAACAGCAAAAAAAATCCCAACGAGAATTCCATAACCAGATCTGTGGCTCCTCGATCGGAAGTCGCTGGTCCGTGACCGGACCAGTGATGAAAACCTGTTGGCGAGGGGCGGGGTTTTTTTTTCCCCGTTGCCACTTGAGCCCTTGAGTGGTGGTGGTCACAATGTTGCCACCACCGAGCGGAGCCGATCAAACCGCTAATCAATGGCGCTGGTTTGTCTGCCACCGCGTGCCATTCACGTGGTGGTCGCGAAGGCACCCGATTAATAGGTTTTCGCTTGGCTTCCTTGGATCCGATCGATATGCTGCCGGCACGTGCATTGGTAACGTGCCCGTGCGTTGCGTTGCGGTGACCCGGGCCAGCCAGCCAGCCAGCCAGCTAGCTAGCCTGTCAACCGGATGGATCTCTCCAGAGATCCGTTCGCGTGCGGGAGGATTATCGGGAGGATCTCTCCAGCGAGACGGCAGCGCGAGGGATATACCGGCGGGTAAATCTGAAAACAGATACTTCGAAGCATGTTTTCCTTGTCTGTCCCTTGCCGGGGAAAGGTAAAAACCCCGTCACACACACGCACACATATGCACAACGCACGTGCATTCCGCGGGAGGTGGTGGAATTGCTTAACGACCGATCGTAACGTGGCGGCACGTGACGACCGGTAACCAGAAGAAGGTCTGACTAGCCCGAAGACCGCAACAAGACCGCGGCGCAGTGCCGCAGCGGTCGAACAAGGGGATTCCCCCACGGTGCTCGAGTTGAGGAGAGGAGAAGAGAGGATTGTTTATATTTCGCGACGACCTACGAACCGGTAAGAACCGGTTTAATCCTCGCGGGGCTTTTTAGTGTTTTGTTGGTTCTCTCTTTAGCGAACCGACTGACCATGATTTGGCAAGGATGGAGGTGGTGCCCAGGGCGAGGAGAGAACTGGTATGCAATAAACAAATCCATCGAGGCGATCAAGGCGGGCGGGCATTACGTTTGCAGTGGTGACCAAGGAAGGGCGGAGGAATCGCGGCGGCAGCGGACCACCATAAACGGATGATCAGCGAAGTCGCGATTCATCTCCGAGCCGAGGACACCGTACCGAGTGAGAGAGAGAGAGATGACCGCTTTCTGGTGTCGTTGAACCTGGTCCGAAGCAGTAGCAGAAGCAGCAGCAACACCCTGCTGGGTGTTGAAAGCGGGTTCGGTAAACGGTTAAGGGTCGGGCACGTGATCAACCGATGATCCTTTTAAATCCGCGAGGCGTCAACACGCCGGATCCGGACCGGAGAATCGCTTTCGCGACGTATCGAGGTTCGGTTTCGGAGAGAAGGCGAAGGCAGATCGAGGTTAAGCGTTGAGCACGTGGTGCAACCGGCTTCCAAATGGGCTCCCCTAAGGACATTGCCTAACCGTGGTGGCCTTCAAACACAACATTGCGCCCACCACAAGGTACAGTACCTTACCTTACCACTACTTTCAGCCTAGTAATGACCCCATGGGGGGTTGTGCTTTATGATGCTTCTAAATCTAAAGCCCCCCGGCCGACGGTCTCTGGTGGCCTCACCGATTGACCTTTTCGCCCAGCCCCCTGCGGGTCACCGAAAGCTCCGTACGAGGTGCTGCTGCTGCTGCTGCGGGTCCGACTGCACGAGATGTTGTTGGAACGGAAAAAACAGCAGCGAGTGCGTTTGAGAAAGTGATTGCGGCGTGCACGCCAAGACGCGCTCAGCTGAGGGTCAGGCAGCCATTGTCGTGGTTGCTGCTGCTGCTGCTGCTGCTGCTGACGAACGTTACACACCACGCACCACCCTTCAATCCAGCAGTGCCAGATGAATGACGAGGTCACATTTGGCAATCGATGAAATGGAATGAAAGAGGAGTGACGGGCAGGCGGGCATCATCACGTGCCGTACCGTGTCTCGATCCGTTACGGCGTGACGGCTTGGGAGATGTGGTGGAGATCTTGGGGTGTGCGATCTTCTTGCTCGAGCGTTTGCGTGGCGCGATCGGAGTGAGTCAGCACGCGAGAGCGAGCTGACGGTGGCGGGCGAGAGTTGTGTGTTACAAAAAAACCGCAAACAGCTTAGAGAATGGTAATTATTCAATTCTATTGTTCTGCTGGCGGTGATCGCGAGGAAGGTAAACCGCGAGGAGGAGGAGGAGCTGTTGCCTTCACCATCATGTGAGTGACAGTTTGCGAAAACATAATTAAAGTGTTTAGGTTGAGGAAGAAATTGTGTTGAGCGCATCTTCACACCACCTTTCTCGGTTTGCCATAAGCACATGATAAAAACTAGGACAAAACATGATCATGCTGATAGTTCAAACATTGTCCTGTGAGGTCCCGGGAAGAGAAGTACAGCGTTAGTTTTATTAACGACGCAGAACTCATCTCCATCTGATGTGTTGGATTCGATTTCATGTTTAAACGAAAACGGGTGATCAATAGCAGCTGTTGTAGATCCACCGAGCCGAAGATCGTCAACCATTGCACGTGTCTGAGGTATAATCGGTATGTATAGGACTCGATAATAAATTTTATAACCGGTTGCTACAGTTGGTAAATCCCATCTAATCCCATTCGATCGGACATCGGGGAATTCCTTCCTTCAACGATGTCTATTCATTCCATAAACCTGGTCTTGTAGATCACCAGCCATTACTAGTCGATATCTACCCTTCTTCGACGAGATATACATCTATCAAAACAACCTAATAGGAAATTTTTCCCTCTAACAAAAAAAAACTTGTTTTGTTTGGTGTTCTGTATCTGGATTGAAGGCGCATAGAAAACCCAAATTACATTGTGTATCTCTATGTACAACGAAACAGCAAAAAAAAACTCGTGTGGTTTTGTTTACTCAGCAGCATAGCCGAATGTAATAGTGATGTAACTCGCATCGAGAATCTGAGCGAGAGAAAAAAAAACAGTCAAATTATTCTGTATCTGTTTTTCCACCCCAGATATTCCGCAGGCTCCGTGTAGCTTCCGTGTATAGTCTGTACCGTGCCTTCGAAACAGATTACGCGTGGAGTAGCCTTGGGGTGGGATGGGGATGCCACATTTGGTGAGTTCAGGGTCACACACCGGGTTCCGTTCGGGGTTTAGTGATTATTTTGGCATCTTTTTCACCTCCGAACCATTCACGGGCGCTATATAACGTTTGCACAAAACACTGCACCCGCCCGCGGGTTTATAATAACACCTGGCGCAACGCTGGAACGTGCCAAACTGCGTTGTTTCTGCGGTCGGCGGACAGTACATTCGTTTTTGGGGTTGAAAGCAAGCGCGGGTTTCATCAGCTAGTACAAACCCACGCTGACCGCCGGGGGTGCACTACCATATACGCCCGGTAAGGTGCGGCTCCAGTGTCGATGACAAAATCCGCGATTGGATTGAGGACACATTTGCGACGCGTGATCATCATCATCACCGATGCCGTCGTCGTCGTCGTCGTTGTCAATACAGCATCATAAGCCTCCTGGAAGCTTGCCGGTGTTAATGAATGGCGGTTCACTTCCCACGGAGTGTTGAACCCTGAACAGAATGGATTGCAGATGGAAAAGCCCAAATACACCTCGAACAGGGTCGGGGCAAACCGGGTAGATCGTAAATTTGGCAGACTTTTTGTGGTAGAAAGTGTTTGTGTGTTCGTACGAAATTAAGCAATTTTATCGCACTTAATGGGCCACAATTCGGCGCCCACGTCACTTGCACAAGCACGCTGCACCGATCGCACCGAAGGAACCGCATGATCTGTTGTGATTCATACAACATTTCCTAGCACCTTTCGCTAAACCTCGAAGCTCGATCGCCAACCAGCGGCGTAAGGGCCAAAGGGGCAACCGTTTTCGGATGTTCAGCCACACATTCCATAACTGCTACTAAACGTGCGTCAAGCGGAACGGGCCAACGATATCGGCGCACGAAGCACTTGATCAGAGGCCGCCACCGAAACACCCAGCCCCACACCTGCCCCGGGGGGTGTACCGTTACCAAATTCCCATCACACTGAATCGCACCGTGCACGGAACGGCGCCATCATCGGTCAAACCGCGGTGTCTCGCGAATCGAAAAAAGGAAGTCACCGCTTGAGAAGGCACCGCACAGTGTTACCATTTCTGCTTCCTCCGAATCGAAACAACACCGCCGGCACCGTACAGAGAAACATAATGAACAGGCGTCGGCGTGAAGAAGGTGGCCAAAATGCGTTTACAAGGCGGCCCGCTACACTGCAGAAGCAGTAACCTACAAGCTGTTCGAGACCGGCACGCATGCGAGTGAGAGTGCGTGTGGTAAGCGTCGTCCCGTGTCCGAATCACACCGGTTAGTAGTACCGGAACGAGCCATGCTCATTTCACTTTCAACTGCGTAGACCTCACCACTTGGTACCACCTCGGTGATACCGCCGAGTGCCGTCCAGAGGGGGAACTTACGGATGACGATTAATTCCAAATACCCGTTTTCGTGTTTTCTAACGACGAATACATTACGCAGCTCTCACTCTGGTGATCTAACAAAATTACCTTCGATCGCTTGCGATGTTCAGTATCCTTATTCCAACACACGGCTCGCACTCCACGCGCACTCACTGGGTTCTGTTGGACGAATGACGACGACGACGATGATGATGATGATCTGGCAGGTTTAGGTATCTTTCTCCTGTGTGCTCGGCTCGCCTTGAAACACTGCAGCGCTTTACCACCACACTGTACGGCGTTTTTTTTACCAAGAAAAAAAACCGTTTGTTTTGGGTTCCAACTACTTTCAACTGAAGAATTTACACACACTTTTTTTGGTGTCACACTCGCACCCTGCCGCCTCGAGGCTCGCGTGGTTGCACCTTGTTCCGTAGCACTACTGGTCGTCGATTCGTCATAAAGACCCCACACCTCTCTCGGTTGTCTTACTTGTGAAGCATATAAGCGACGCTGGAGCAGCGGTGGTGTGCAATCGCGATGCGTGTGCAGCTCGGGCGCGATCTTATAAACAACTCGCGCATGGGACGCGACCGATCGTCTAGCGAAGCGCTTTCGTCTAGGAATTTTCCAACCTCGCACTACCACACGGTGCGGTGCACGATCGTATGATGCGTACTAGTCGCGGCAGGTTACTCGCTCCGACTCGAACAGCCAGCGGTCCGCTTGATGGGCCTTTCGATTTTGCATTCGCAGAGCCCGGGTCTGCCATGGATCGCGCTTTTTCCTGTATCCTTCCTGCGATAGCACGCGATGTGTAGTAGTATTAAGATATTTGCGTTGCTTGTGAACGTTAGATAACACAAAGACAAAATTATTTGCTATGCTAGAGTCCTGAACCAAGGAAGCTGATTGCACTGACTCGAATAGGCAGATCGGTGAACCGCGGTGACAAGGCTTGATCATGTGTTGAACCTACCTTAGTTGTTACACGTGTTCTGCTTACTCCACATTCCAGCGTACGTGCGAACATTGCTAGTATATGGAATCACTACTAAACCTGTGCGATCATTCTGCGGTTGGCGTACCATAGAGAGAAAGAAATACGAGAAGTGTGTATCGTCGTCGCTGGCTGATTTTTAGCACGTGCCTGTAAGGCCACACCAGGACGGCAATGATGGAAAATGAACTGCCGTTTTTTGGATCGCAACGCTCTGACACGGTGACCTAGTGGAAATCGGTCATATTGATTCAGTGGCGCATGCGACGGATATTCTTTTGGCGGTTCTACATTTGTTGAGTTGAGCGCCAGAGTAGAAAGGCATTTAATCAGTTCGAGCGCCAACGAAACAAAAAGCGAATTGCGAATTATGCGGTAGTGAACGTGCTTTTGATTCCGGTAACGTTAACATCCGCCCGGTCTGCGCTCGCTGCTACGAGACAATTGCGATATCGTCGTTATTTACTGGCTCTTTTGCCGTACAACCGAGCAGAGTTGAGTGCACATATCAGAGTTTATAACATTGCAAATTTCTTTGTACCCCAACTAAAGAGGTTCTTAAATTACAACCACTGGGTGTTGTATGGGAATGTGTAGAGTACTAAAAAAGACTCTTGTTTAAGTTTTTCTTTTAATTTTTCGCCATGCTCGCTGAACCGTCGATTCAAACTCGTCTCGAAAGCAAGCAAATAGTTTGAGGCAAACAGATTTCCAGCAAATTTCCAGCAGTTTGAAGTTGGAGACCATTCGAGCAGATCATTCTCCGCTGTTTTTTGTTTTCTTTCTGCGGTTCGTTAAATAATTTTTGCTGGTAAGTCGTGAATAAAGTGGTTTTATTGCATTAACGAACGTTCGCTACATTTGCCCGCTTCTATATTACAGCCCAAAAATGTCTAAAGCCGCGGGTCGTTTGAAAACTATGAAGAAAACCTTCGACAAAATCAACCACACGAGCAAACTCCGAACCAACATACCGGCCGGGATGGCGGTCGCCGGTCCTCCTCTAGGCCCTATGTTGGGACAGCGGGGCATAAACATCGCGACTTTCTGCAAGGATTTCAACGAACGAACAAAGGACATAAAGGAGGGCATTCCACTTCCGTGCCGAGTGGCCGTCACATCCGACCGTGCGTACGAATTGGCCATTCACTCTCCTCCGGCAACGTTTTTACTGAAACAAGCGGCCGGCATCCAGCGGGGAGCGATGAGTCCTGGCAAAGAGGTGGCCGGCAAGATTACGCGGAAACATTTGTATGAAATAGCACAAATCAAACTGCAAGATCCACCCAACGCTCTGCTGTCCTTAGAGCATATGTGCAAAGCATTGGTAGGAGTGGCCCGTACCTGCGGTATCGAAATAGTGAACGAGCTCGACCCAGCGGAGTACCAACAGTTCCTCGACGATCGGAAACAGATTGTAGAAGAACAACGCAAGGAGTTACAAGAAAAACGAGAAGCACGTATGCTGCGCGTTGGTTAGATGAATTTATTGGAAGGAGCTGTAGCAATAAAATATAACGTTACGTAGCGAAATCGAGCTTTTTCCTGTCCTTGGCCGATATTTTCTTCCTGCGCTTGTCGATGTGTTTCGCCAGTTTACCGTCTTCCTTGAGCTTATCGTATTGTTGTACCAAATCGCGGGCCTTTTTGGTGCTCTTGCGTTCGTAGAACGGTCGTTTTCCCTCACTGATTGCCTGTCGTGCTTGCTTCTTTTCCTGCATTCGTGTCTCATCCAGCTGCTTCTGCTTGGCGTACTCTCGGACTTGGTTCTCCGTCCGACGCATCACGAATTTAATCTTTTCCGCTTCTTCCGGATCTTCCGTAGCGTGTAGTTTGTTTTCCAATTTCTTCAGCTCCTTCGTGCGCAGATCATTAATAAAACCATAGTCCTGACGGAACTTGCGGCCACTGAAGTACCCTTGCTTGGGATCGAAGCGGGGATCTCTAGGTCGTTGTTGCGCCGATTCGTCGTTGTTGCCTCGTCTTACTTTCGCAAAAGCAGGCGTTTTCCGTCGCGAGCTTATCTCCTCTGGGCCACTATCGTCATCGTCGGACTCACTGGAGGTTTGCTCTTGCTCGGTTTTTCGCTTTTTTGTATCCTTTTCTGCATCCACAGATTTCTTTTTGCTTACAGTCTTCCCAAAAATTGCTTCATTGTAAACGCGGGTTCCCAGTTTCTTCTGCAGTTTCAGCAAATCTTCAAAGGGTATTTCTTTGAACTCTTTATCCGCGAGTTTGGGCTACAACAAAACCGTGTTTTAAGTGTCCGTTTCTTCAACCAACGATCGTCCACGAGAACTTACCACATCGTCCTCCTCCTCATCCTCGTCGTCTTCGGCGCTGGTTTCATCGTCGACGACAGATTCTTCCTCGGACTGCTCGGAATGCTCTTGTTCAGATTGATCATCCGAAGAATCCATGCCGATATTCGATTATATTCAGCGAGAAATAGGAATTTTCGATATTTTTTGATGAAAACGTGCGCAACATAAACTTCAGTTGACAGTGGCGGGGGTAGGACACTATGCCACCCACATAAACATTCAACACAGCTCTGCAACGGTGTCGGAATGAGACTGAACGTATAGAGCAAGGGCGCCGTAAGCTTACCGTTGCAGTGCTAAACATGCACCAGAATTCGGTCGACCAGCTTGCACAAGAAGGAGCGCGTTTTAGTAGTTTGCTTGAGCGTTATCGTGTCGTTGTCCGGAAGGGAGTGTTTTTCTCTTCCTCTCGTAATACACACATTTTCCTCGTAGTGGCTCCTCTCTGTTCTGTTCCATTGTTTCGCTGCTGGAAGAAGATTGTTGATCATTGTTTTGCTGCATCCGCGAAAGCAATGCGCAGACAAACCGCAGCTCCCAGCAGCTACGAGGAGAGTCCGTTCTATGCCTTCGTCGTTCGATGGTCAGCATCCGCGGTCCGTAGCAGAGCAGTGTAGCAGTAGCAGATACTAGAGGCCAGCCACCGCACTAGTGATTACCCGTCGTCGTGTGTCCTGATTGTATCATCGAACCCCCGGGGTAGATGTCCGGCGGGAGTATTTATGTAGTGACATTCGGTTCGTTTCGCAACGGAACACTTTCCGTTTGGTGCCGTAGTTTTCTCTGACCTGTGGGGAATGTTACCAGCAGCAGTCCCGAGTGTAGTGCCATAGAGCAGCTTAACGTCTCGTTGTAGTTCCTTTCGTGCGTCTTTTTGCTGTCGCAGGTGGCGGCATCGTGTAGTAGTAGTTCTTAAAGCAAATGGTTCTCGCGTTTGGTGTAGTGTAGATATTGGCCGGGTTTATTTGTAGACGGCCCCACAATAGTTCACGAGTAGAAACGGCCATCTAGTATTCTCGTTGTTTGCTTTGTTGGGAGAGCAGCGCTTATCGAAGCGTGCCTTGACGGAATAAGTTTACCGTGCATAGTAGTTCGTGCAGAGTGGTGCGCAGATCACATCCGAATCCGTCGGTCGATGCTACGCCAGGGTGGCTGAACAGCGTCGTGGGTCGGGTGAACCAAGAAGTATTCGCAAGCATAAAGGAGCACACCGTCGAAGGACCATCATTCCTTGGGCCTGAATCTCGCCGCTGGAACCGATGGTCCGAAATAAATATACGCTCACAACGGCTGGCAAATCGCCGAGTAAGAAATCGCGCACCAGCAGCATCAGCAAGCAGCACGAGCACAATTGCAACGACGACGGCGAAACCGGCAATCTGGCAGAAAGCGGGAGCAGTAGCAGCAGTAGCAGCAGTGCCGAAGCCAGCGACCCCACCACGGCCAAGCGATGTGACAGTGGCTCGGTGCACAAGCAGAATCTTTACATCATTTCGTTCCCCGTTATCTTTGTGTTCAACATTTTGCGCTCGCTGCTGTACCAGCTCTTCGTGATCTTTCGCTACGTGTACAACTTCACTAGCAAGGTCGTGTACAGGCCGGTACGGAAAGAGTGTGGCCTCGAAATCGTGATCAACACCGACGGTTCCGGGCACCATCATCACCATCACCATCATCACCATAGCAACCATACGTCGGTGGCTGGTCAGCATTCACAGCAGCAGCAGCAGCAGTACAGTCCTTTGCAGCAACCACCATTCCAGCAACAGCAGCAGCAACCACAACAAGCGCAGGAAGATTTACCCCAACAGCAGGCACATCCCCTGCAGTGTTCCCACAGCGGTACACTAGTGAGTGGGGGCGAGGGTCGCGAAATGTCCATCCAGCGTTCGGCAAGCGGGAGTCAGGTGGGTCCGGGCGATCCCCTGCTCGCCAAACAGAAGCATCATCATCGACGTGCCTTCGAGTACATCTCGAAAGCGCTAAAAATCGACGAAGATAATGAAGGTGGGTACACTCTAATTGAAGTAGCACCGTTTTGGGATAGGGCAGTGCTCTTGAAGTCGTTCGAACACCAATTGTTGCGCTTGTGTGAATTCATAAAGGACGTTTTTTGCGTCTTCGTTACGAAATACCAGTCGATTGCTTGGATTGGATCAAGAAAATCTACATTCTGGAAGGAAAAAGAAAGAATCGAATCAATCCTCCTTCTACTCTTCAACAAAATCCAATTTCTCTCGTTGCTCATTGCAATTCCCGTGGCTACGTGACTCTAAAATTGACTGGAAATTTATTTCCCCGGGAAATGTCATCGAAATGATGGTTTGTTTCACTTTTCACATTTCAAAGCATTTTTGTGAATATCGAGCGAGTCTATCCATGGGCTCTGGCTAAACGCGAGCGCCTGGTGGTGGTCATCAAACAGCTCAAGCAGACCATTCCACTACCACGTGGAGAGTGATAAATTTCCTTCCACTACCCTTTTCGATCGTCTTTTTTTTTGTCGAGAAAATTGAAACAGTGCTCTTTTGTCGTCTGCTTTGTTGGGTAAGCTGTATTGTACACGAAAGCTGCGAAAAGGTAGTAATCCCTCCCAGACATTGGCGAAAAACGTACCCTAGGGCGGTTTCTTTGTTGCAGGACGCGCAAATACTTCTCATGCTGCTAGTCTAAACCGCAGAACACTGCACGGAGGAACGAGTACGCTTGTCTGTGCAGCGCATGAAGCATAACGTGCCACTTTAAGGCGCCAACTCCGAGCTTCACCCTTTTCGCGATTCTGTAGTCGGCAAGAACTGGAATGGTGAGGCTATAGTGGAATGAAACGTCTTAATTTTCGACCATTTTACTCATTTTTTGCCACACGCCATCCCGTCTGGAGGACGCGCAATGGAAGTTTTCGAAAAGCTCGTTACTTCTGGCGCCGCATGCCTTTTCTAGTCGCGAAGGTGAGAAATGAACGATACCACTGCAAACAGAGCTTGGCATCAGCTGCTCAAGGTAAACCACCGTCCACCATTCTCCAAATATCGTCGACACCGACCGAGGTCATTCACTTGGTGGCCTTAAGGTGCGAATCAGCCAGACTCATAGCAGCACCAGTGAAGGACGATGAGTCATTCGCGAAATTTCAAACCAAACCATCGTTCGTAACGCTAGAGCGCTAGTCCTGATTTAGCAATTACGCACACTTGGACCATATTGCGTTCCTTCTTTTAGCATATAATTGATGGAAATTATGTTTGCAAATGATTTTAAGCCTACTAACGAATTAAGGACCAACTCATTATCGTGTCCTTGTACTCCATTTCCAGTTCCGCCACATGTTAAAATATGCCTTCTTCATAGTGACCTACACGCCAGCCTTTGTTCGGTTTGCTTCGGTTCCGGTGTGTACGGAACAGGTGCCGGTGCATGTCAATGTCACTCCGATGCCCAGCGTATGGCATAGACGACTCGCTACATAACCTATCCCAACATTAGTGCTACTGAGCGGAGGGAGCGGCGGTTACTTTGTGGGTGGAAAAAGGCTTAATTTGGGTTGGGTACACCGGTAAAAATCGATGCATCCAGACGAACAGACATGAATAATTGAATTGTAAGTGCTAATCACACAGACGGGTGGGGTTGCTAGGCGTACATTCTATGTTTGCTAGTTTAAAGCGTCTCAACATTAAATAGTTCACGTAAGTTTGAAATGAAACATCCTATTGTATTAGTTCAATGAACTATATGTATTAGAATATGTAGAGTAGCGAGACAAACAAGGACAGACAATTATTGTTTTAAAACAAATACAGAGTTTGAACTGAACGCTTCGCGGGAAGCGAAACAAAATAATGCACGGTAATCGATTCACTATCCATTTAGCCGTGACAGTGGCGGAAGTAACGCCTAGCATATGCAGCGCGTCGCGCATAGCACCTCAATAACGGAACTGCCGCATCCATTGATTCACGAGCAGAGATTACAATGCTGCCAGTCGCCGGGCCTGCATCACGTGCCAGGGGTGGTGCAAATGTTGGTAAACGCGATGATCGAATGGTTCGATTTTCTCGACGCCACTCTAACAAAAACTAAAGCGCACACCGGTTACTAAACTAGCCGCGATGGCCGTTCGAGGCGCTAACACGGTTGACCGGGAGGCATGTTCTACGTGCTGTGCTCTTTCCGGTTCAGAACAAGGTGCTAACGGGGTGCCCGGAAGAAGGGCGCACGGCGTTAACGCAGCAAGAGACCGTACCGCAGGGAGACGCTACAGCCAAACGGTGCTACGATTATTATGTTGACGGGTTCGCAACGTGGCTCCGCATGTCCAGCTGCTCTGGTCGCCGCCAGCAGTGGTCGTTTACGAATCGATCGACATTCTTACGGAACCGTACATGTGTACGAGACGTCCAGCGTCCGTCAAGAATGGGGCCAAGTGAGTTTTACTTGGGGAAAAAAGAGAAGCAGAAAGGCATGCTTTCTGGCGTGGTGGCATCGTCGCCTTGATGCCGCGACTGGACACTAGTAAAAAGGATTAACCGTAATTCCTTGTGTTCCCTCTGCAATGCCTGCAATGTGAATATACGAATTTCAGGGCGTTCACATAAACAATTGTTTGCTGGATTGTAAAAGAACAAATGGCATTTCATTGTTTGAACGAATCAAATATTGTCTATCGTAAATCATACGACAATACATTCATAGGCTTTGCGTGGAAGGTGAAACGTTCTTTTGTCAGTCGACTTTACCGTAGATGGCAAGATAAATCGCTTGTTCGATCCCTCGCCATTCACCCATATTTATATCGCCGGTTGTAAATCTGCCCTCACCACCAACAACACAATATTGTGGCGTATCCTAGGAAACGGGCAGAGCCGCAGGATACAACCTGTTTGTTTTGTAAAGAGACGCCACGGGACAGCATCGTAAAATATATGTATATCACTCTGGCAACTTGCTGTAAGTTTAATCAATTTCGATCGTTGGACTATCGCCGGCAAAGCAACGACAGAAGGATAGAAGGAGCAACGAAAACGTAAAACCTTTCCTTAAGACAAAAGAGAACCGAAACAATTGTTTGTCTCGTGGTGTGTGGCTTGGAAAAAGGATCGTTGGCAACGAAGGTACTACCAAAGCTCGAGCATTCCAACCAGCTACTACACCTACGTGCAATGTGTGGCCCATATGAAGGATTGTGGACTGGCTCTCACCCATAAGCTCATGCAAGCTTCACTCAATGTCACGCTCCAGATTGAAGCAGCAAAGTGTTGTTGTGAAAAGCGCCTCTTTCTCGCCCCACTTCCTATTCCAGCGTTCCCGAGTTTTTCATCCCCAACCCCGGGACTTTCCGTCGAGGTGAGACGTCGCGACGACTTTAATGGGTCTGGAAAATTGAGCCTCCCTCCCGTCTACTTCATTGGGACCTCGCCGCCATGTAATGCTACTGGTACCGCCCGGTAAACGGGAGATTGCGTGCTATGCAACGGAGCCTTCGGAGCACGCTGGCAGCAACTATAATTTTCCATGTCTGGACACGGTGTACCAGGTAATGGTTTGTGCTGGGTATCCATCCTTCGCTGTGCATCATGATGCTCCGTTTCAATATTTGTTCCGTCGACCTATTTTCCTTCTCCCCGTCGCTTCCACGGCCGGATCCTTGGTGATCCGTTACGGTGGTTGGGCGCCGATATTAGATCAAGTGCATCCTTTGTCCCACCGGTGGGCAGGAATTGATGGACTGGAAATAAATGGTCGAAAGTACACACGAACAACCTGGTATGCGTGCTGTGGGCAGCGTCTGGGAATTCTCCGGAGGGGCAGGTTCCTGGTAAAAATAGCTGCGGTACGTTCGCAGCGATGACCACACGTGGACATGATGGTGGTATGGTGGTGTTGAATACTTATAAGTGTACTACAGATGATAAGCAAGCTACAAGACGTGTGGTCCATTGAGCGCTTCAATTGCAGATAACATAGATCGGAATGTTTGAATTTTTTTATGAAGTTTGTATCTATTTTTGCTTGAAGTCACATTAGTTAATGATAAATTGTTAATGGCTTGATAAATTATATGGCTATTACCTTTTCTATTGGTAGTAGAATCACATTATTTAACATTATCAATAATTTGTCCTTTCATTTGCAGCAAGCAAACATAATTATCCGTAGACCGAGCTTCCCATTCTAATCAAACAAACGGTAGCGTGGAGAAGATATTTGTAATGTATTAATCCGCAATTTAAATAGAAACGACAGCGAGGCAGTTGGGCTGCAAGCGCAAAGCAGAGCACCATAGAACCCATGAGTCAACAGAACACGTTCTAACATGCATCGTTCGTGAACGACGATTCCGAACCGCTCCGCTGGAACAAGTTTCCGCTTATGGATGTCACTTGTGCGCTTCGCTACAGCAAGACCATACGGTCCAGCTCTTATGGATTGGCGCTCCAGTGTGACTCAAACCCGGTGGCCCTCTTAGAATTACTCCCCCTTTGCTCGGAAGGAAATAACACATGGTTTTTGGGGGAAAGTTCATTCGCCAGGTGGCGTCATATTTTCGATTCTGCGCACACTTGTACCCAAAGCCCCCGGACACTAACCGATGCTTATCCCTGCTTGATGTTAGGCAGAATCGAAACTCACCATAACCTGGGGTCCAGTTTGGGAAGTGGAAAGATGTATTGCGTAAACAGTATTAAGGGGGTTCATAGCCAACGAGAGGATGATGGGGCGAAAACAAATTTTGCACCATTACTAAACCATATCGAATGGCGGCCGGTGCCCTATACTCAACTTGAATCGCTAATGAGTGTGGGCAGACCAATAGACCGAAGCGCCAACAGCCACCAATACCAACAGTTGGTGCTTTAATATGCGAATCGAATCGAGACCACACGATGCTCCTCCGATGGACCGGTGCAAATGGACCATTAATGCTCTGCAAACATCGGGTCCGGCACATCCCAATTCCTGGGGTCGTATGTGTCCACTCCACGGCCAGCACGGTTAGCTTCGTCGCCGTAAGCGGCTGTGCTCCCTAGTCAGTGGATGGATCAATCAATAAAACTTCGATCCAACAGAACATTGAATCACCATCCCTGAAGGGAAAGAACGGGTCCACCGAGAGTGACTTCACACGATACACACGGCACACGGCAAGGAAGTGTCCAAAGCAGTTACACAGTGCGGCTAGGATGGCGTTTCCTTTGGCATGCAGCTGGCATGGCTTCGCTCGGAACAAGGGCCGCACAACTACGGTACCCGCTTTGAATGCAGAGTTGGTCGGCTTGTTAGTGAGTTTTGTGCTTCAATAGCTCTTAGAATAGCTCTTCTCGTCTGTCTGACAATGACCTAACGTTTCCCTTTCGCCTGGAAAGGATTTTATTGCAACGTGGGTGCTGCACGTGCCGTAGCAGCAACACCAGCAGCAACAGCAGCAGCAGCAGCAGAAGGAGCAACAGCAGCAACAGCAGCAGAAGGAGCATCAGCTACAGCATCGCGCAAGGTCAACTGTAGAAGGCGAGCTCTTTGTGCTGTTTAAAACCAAAATATGCTTTCATCCTTTTTCCAACGAACAGTCCAGCTCCTCCAGGCAAATAATAATGCTCGCTGAGTCATCTTGCCCGGAAAATCCTGTGCTTCATTCCTCCCGGGTTGAATTGGATGAGCCTCAGAATGTCGGCCAAAGTAGTACACACCACAGCGCACAGTACCGAACGCGGGCGAGGGAACAAATTTTGCTCGCACGCTGTGAAACCATCCTTCACACTTTGGTTCGTCATTCTCATTGTCATGCTGCCTGCCGACAAACGGTAACGTCGTTGTCAGCAGCGGTCGTCGTCTTAGCGGTCCCATTTATTTAGCGAGCGAGAACGGGGGAAGGCGTAGAAGGGGTTCACATCGCGAGGATGCTGCCGGCGTAGCGCACCAGTATTGTCATAAAGTCCGTCCTGCCAACGGCAACAAGGACCGGATGTGACGTTCACGTTGGATGAAGCATTTCCGTAACACACTTTGGCGTAATGAGTGACTTCCTCGGAAGTGGCCGCTTAGCACGTTGTAAACCGGGCGATGGCGTGTGTGCGCTCAGCATTTTGCCAGCGGTGTGTGACAGGTGACAATGTTGCAAATAGAGTGTCAAAATAGTAAAATAAAATCGTCATTTGTGCGTCATTAAAGGACACGATTAAGCGGCTTTAAAGTGTGGCTTAAGGCGTGACAGAACGTATGATGATGTTTCGTTGAGCTTATTAAAACCTCTGTAATCTATAATAATCTATAATTTTGTGTAAAAATGCAGCGACGGAAATCTCGTCTAGATCGGTTTTTCGTACTAAGTCCATTACTTAAAACTCATTTAAAATGATAAAAAAATGATATACTACACTCTATGAAAACAAAACATCCTCTTTTGTGCATATCGAATGGTAAATCAGATTGTGTCTATTCCTTAAAATAATATGCAAAACTATCATGTTCATCGCAAGTCAATATGAACAGCAACCCAGCATCGTTATCTTTTATCGTGTTTTACATCAAAACTCAGAAAGTCAATAACAAAAAGCGGATATAACAAAAAACGGTGGTTGCAACTGAAAATGCAATACTTTAACCATCTATAATCCGCTTTATGCAATGCGCTCCGGAACACGTTTGCCACACCGATGGGTCCTTGTTATGCGGGAACCAGAGCTTCCTCAATCCCGCTCACCATTGTCGAATCCTGGCACAGTTGAGGTGTTGGCCGTGTAGAGAAATTATTTTTCAATTTGTGCTGTAAACAAGAAATTCAATTCATTCATAGAATACCCCTGGTGCACCTCCGATACGACAACACCAACCTCGTAGGTGATAATGAAATAGATAGTGTTAGGGTTTTGGTGGCAGACGACACCATATGTGGTGCGAGGCTTTGCTGACGGTCGCCGAAGTTGAATCTGATGCCAAAATAGTCATCCTATCCGGTAGCTGCCAAACGCGTTACCTCACAGCAGCAGCAGCACCTATACCAGTGCGCCTTATGATGCAAATTTGATTCTCCATACCTGAGCATGTTGGAGTGTCGCTCAAAGCGGAGCTTGGCGTAGAACCAGGAGATGGCAAGTGTCGTTTCGCTAACAGCAGGAAACAACAAACAAAGCATCGATAAGAAGAAAGCCGTCGGCACTCATCGCTTCTCCGTTTGCACATTCTGCAACATTATGTGCCGATTAAAGGTCATCCGAAAGGGAAACCTCGTTGAGGGTTCGATCATAGTTCGCTCGTTGGTGGTGGTCAGTGGTCGGGTTCTGCCAAACCGAGAAGCCAAAGCAATTAGACCAAGCGGACGGAGCGGCGGGGTGTCTGGCAACTTTGACGTGCAACAGTTGGTTTCCGAGGCGGCTAATCTTTATCGCTCCGGGAATTATGTTTTCTGTGGGTCATTATCGGTTTAATTGGTGCTCCGGCTGGCATTAGGATCCATATTTAATTGCTCTCTCTCTCTTCATCAGCTTCATCAATCATAATCTATTTGCCAGCACCTTCTTAACGATGAGATTGGCCAAAGATTCGATATTCGAAACGTTTGAATCCACGCGAAAAACTTGTTGTTTAGTAATCGTAATGCCAGTACCAACATCAACTCTATCTTCTTTATTCTTTGCCCTTTGTTTCCAGATCAAAAAGAGCTGGCCATTGAGCTGTACCGGAAGGGCATTCTCGAGTTGGAGCGTGGTATCGCCGTGGAATGCTGGGGTGGTCGGGGCGAGGTGTGGGAACGAGCGCAGCGACTGCATGATAAAATGCAGACCAACCTTTCGATGGCACGAGATCGGTTACACTTCCTCGGTAAGTACTCCTAATCCCCCATTCCACCAGCCACTAGTCGCCGGTGCAGGTCGCCGCACCTCCAGATGGAGGCGCCTGGTCACGACCTGGTGTGGACACGTGCTTGGCCATGCTTTACCTTCTCTCGTATTGATGTGGAACAAGTGTTGTGGTAACCCGATAGATGATAGATTAAGCACCCGAGTAAACATCATGTTATCATCCCTTTTTCCTTATCCACGGTTGTAATCAATCGATTTCTGTCAGTCTGTCCACCGCTTGGCCGCATTCTTTGCTATTATTTATCCTAAGTTGTTTGTTTTTACTTTTATTCCTTTTCACTTCGTCCTTTTCCCACCTCATTTCTCTTCCTACCCGTGTTCATCCCGGCTAGAGTGCATGTTGGCCGCGACACGGCTCGAGTTGATGAACGAAACAGAACAGACGACACGGAGTGAGAAAAATCAAAGCCACCGACATGCCGTGGTACGTCGGCAGAACACATTCACACTTAGCGATACGAACATGACCCTCGACGAGGCACAAACAGCCAACAACACCGGTCATAACCACTCATCGTCATCGTCGACCGTGCCATCATCTTCTGCATCCTCGGCGTCCTCGTCCCCATCGATCTTCGGCAGGTTCAAGCTTCCCCTGTTTATCCCATCCGCGCTGTCGGGAGCAAACACGGCTTATCAGGATCCTAGATCGAAGCAGTGTCGAGCCGCCGCTACCGAGAACAAGATAATATCATTTAATGAAAATTGCCCAACAACGTCACCGTCTGCGTCTAGAAGTGGCGGGACCACTCCGACCACGCCGACGGGAGGATGTACGGGCCTGACCGCGGATAAAACGGTGGGGACGAGGGCGACGGCGATGGCAGCACCACCGCAAACGATGTCCGTTAGGCAAACCAATCATGAAGGTAAGAAGTCTTTCCTCTCTCCGCGTGTCCTCCAGAGCACTCGGTGGCCAATGGTAGTGGATCTATTGCAGGCAGGGTAACTTGGGCCACATGAATCCAACGGATACGGTCGATTTACTCTCCAATTTTCCTTGTTCGCCGGGCCGGGGAGCCAATTAACAACTGGAAAATGGAAGCAGAAAAAGGTTACTAACGGGCATGTCCTTTGCGGTCGTTAGGAGGACGCGGTGCTACCTTTGTCGGATTCGTAAATTTTGTCCGAGATTTGAGGTATGAGATCCATTTTTCGGGAGGCTGATAGTGAACTGAGAAACTTTTGGCATAATGCCATTTGCAACCGAGCTGTGAATCATATTTACGTTAATGTGGAAGGTAATGTCGGGCCATCTAGTAGCATGGAGAAGGTCAAAGAGTGCTTTGATGGAAAACTGGTAGTCAGGTAAAGCTAATCAATTGCAATGTCAGATCGTTCCGAGATCAATAACCGAGGTGATCTGTAAAATGTGTAAAACATTTATCTAATAATTGAAATTCATAAATTTGAACAATGGATTAATGGATAAAATACCGTAATGGGTCTCAATAAGCTGACAAACACCGCCAAACGACGTCTTAGTTGTTAGTATGGCTTGTTAAAACGCTTATCTGGGAATCGGTTTTCACACTCACTGTATCCTCCAGACAATAATGTACCAGATTATTACCTTTTTGCATCGATAAAGCATTTATCAGCGAGTTTTTGACAACTACTGAATCTAACTTTCCCGCCAAAGATGCGTTTTTGTTTGAATAAAATTCAGCACAACGATTTGTTCCTTGATCTGATAGATTCGTAATCTTTCCCATTAGTAATACAGCTCCTGGGTAGATCAAATTGTTAGCTAGGGTGTTAGTTTGTTTAAGCTCATGTTAAACACGATAATGGGGTCCTTCCTATTTTTTTACTCACACCTTCTCACCGATAATACGGTACGAAAGCCGTAATTTCTTCGGTTCATTCAACTCGCCCCCCGAAGAGCTAACGCGCCCATTTTCCATCGTCCGTCGTCTCGTCTGTTTTTTTTTTAAGTTTGCCCGATTGTTTGTGGCTTCCTCCTAGCGCCTAGCCCGTCGGTATTGAGTTTCCTTTTACTAGGTCTCTGGCACTACATTTCCTGGTGTCCGTGTTTCCCATTCCTCTCCATTCCACGGACGCACGCTGCCTTGGTTTGTTGTTTATCCTTGGCAGAATGCAAGTTATTTCTCGTAGAAATGTTTGCTTTTTATTGCTTCAATCGTTTGTTTATCATTTTTGTTTTTTAATTCTTGCTTCGATTCGATGTACAATGAGTAACAGACAGTAGATTTAGTTGGAGCATTATTTCGCTATCGCGATGAACTCACGCTAAGCTGCATGCACATAGCAAGTCAGTCAGAAGAAAATTAAATTTCCGGCAAGAGTTTTTCAATCGCACGGAACGAAGAATTCATTAATTGGAAATGGTTCCAAGCCAAATTGAAATAGCTTCCGCAGTTGATGTGCTCTGTAATGCCACCGGCGATGCGGTGGTTTCCGGCTCAAGTTCGGGTCACATCCGTTAGCACGGTCCCGAGTCGTATCTCGAATGCGCATCCCTTAAAGCCTATCATCAGTGCCGTTTATCATCACTCGCTAATGTTATTTGTTGCTTCTTTCTTTCACACGAACGGGTCATCGGGCAGCATCGGGCCGGAAATTAACGGTTGGCTACAAGCGTCCTGGCAACCTAGGGATGATGAATAAATCGCAGACCCTTCCGCGCAGTATGGGCGGCAGCAGGACAACACCCACCGGCGGTACCGGCGCCATCGCCGGAGGACTCATGAATGGTGGTGGTACGACAGGAGCAGGATACGGTGCTGGGGCTACGACTGGCGGCGGCATGCCAAAGATTGTGCCAAAACCGGCCGCAACGCCCCCCGCCATTAGGCGCCAGTTTTCGGTTGGTGACGTAACCTGTGACTACGGGGCGACATGTGCGCCCCTTCCCACCGGTTTGGCCCTCATCCTCACTCATTCTCCTCTCTCTTCACTTTGTCTTTCCCATCGTAGATTCCTGGCGGTTCGCCAATTCGCAAGGCGGCTAACGGAAGCAAAGGTGGAGCCCCGGTACGTTCGAAAACGCCACTTAACGGTCAGCAACCGCAATCGACACAAACTGGTGCAGGGGCCCAGCAGCAGCAGCCAACGATTTCCGTAAAGGGCGTCGAACCGAAGTTGGTGCAGCTGATCATGGACGAGATCGTGGAAGGTGGAGCAAAGGTGGGCTGGCAGGATATTGCTGGGCAGGAGGTAGCTAAACAGGCACTGCAGGAGATGGTGATACTGCCTTCGATGCGCCCCGAACTGTTCACCGGTTTGCGAACACCCGCCAAAGGACTGCTTCTGTTCGGACCACCGGGGAACGGTAAAACGCTTCTCGCACGAGCCGTCGCGACGGAATGTTCGGCTACGTTTTTCAGCATATCGGCAGCCACATTGACTAGCAAGTACGTTGGTGAGGGTGAGAAGCTGGTACGCGCCTTATTTGCCGTCGCCCGGGAACTACAACCATCGATCATATTCATCGATGAAGTCGATTCGGTGCTGTCCGAGCGCAGTAGCAACGAGCATGAGGCTACGCGCCGGTTAAAAACCGAGTTCCTGGTGCAATTCGATGGTCTGCCGGCAAACTCGGAAGCCGATAAGATAGTGGTGATGGCGGCCACTAATCGGCCCCAAGAGCTCGATGAGGCCGCTTTGCGGCGGTTCCCAAAACGTGTTTACGTTACGCTGCCCGATCTCGATACCCGCGAGCTACTGTTGCGCCGATTGCTACAGAAACAGGGAAGCCCACTCGGTGACGGCGATCTACGGCGCCTCGCACTACTAACCGAGGGCTACTCCGGATCAGATCTGACGGCTTTGGCACGAGATGCCGCACTCGAACCGATCAGAGGTATGGGCAAACAAGAGACCGCAGAGAATGGGAAGCACGGTAAATAATAACTACTGTCCCTCTTTTTGTTTTACAGAGCTAAACGTGGAGGAGGTGAAAAATATGGACCCAACTAAACTGCGCAGCATCCGAGAGGATGACTTCCACAACTCGCTCAAACGTATCCGGCGCTCGGTCGCACCGCACAGCCTTGCGGCATACGAAAAGTGGTTGCAGGACTTTGGAGACGTTACACTGTAATGGAATGGTTACATGGTTGTACGCGGCGCGGGAGCGGTTCCCATCCCGGCAGCTCACGGAGAACGCACAAACCTCAAAACCACCCTCCCCTAGTGTACTAGTCGGTTCCACCTCAGGCTGTCGATGTGTGGACCGAACCTCTGAACATCAGAGACTCGTTGTAGATGTATTAATTACTGGTAATTGTATTTGATTTCATTTGTTGAAAAGATGAGTTCTTTGCTATGTGTGCGCTTGTCGCCAGCTTGCCGTCATTAGATTGCCGTTGGTTCAATGCTTCGAGTCGAGCAGAAGCTCGTCACCTTTGTTTTGCGAGCGTCAGGAAGACGAGCGGCAGAAATTTGCCGCTGGCGGTACAAAATAGGAGACTGTTATTGTGAAAATAATCTCTGTAAAATATAATTTTAGTTTGCTGTTCTTATATCTTTATTGCCTAGATTTGTTGTATATATTATCATCCTTTTTCTATTCGCTAGTTTACCTTACTGTATTCATTGCGTATGCATTTTTGTGATCAATGCTGGCACATCGATATACAGCTGCCCGCCACACTCCTGATGGGATACGAAAGGAATCACCTCGCGTTGGTAGAGGAACTATTGGGCGTGCAACAAAAGGTGCGGAGAAGACAAAACAAAAACAAAAGAGAAAAAAGAGAATCGGACAGATCGAGCGAATGGTTTTGGGATGATTTCACTTTACCAAGATAGCAATTTTTACTGTTTTACAATTATTTGCTACTTACTTCCAAACATCTAGCAGTATTTTGAAAAGAAAAGCTTTTTAATGAAAAACAAACAATTAGAAACTGAGAGAAAATGTTCAATACTTTTTTTTTTTCAAAAATAATCATACTGCAGCTGGCATTAATGAAGGTTGTGAATCATTCCCATTACCAGTTATTTTTTAGTTCAGCAACATAACATAACCACATCTAATGTATTGTTTATACTGAGGAAAATGATCTTGACACAATAGGCATCCGCCGCTTTGTGCTTCGACGAGAATTAAAAATCTTTGCACAAAAATTGAAATGAATGTTTCTTCGTTTAGTTTTCCAATAGTCAAGGAAATGGTTAATGCAAAAGCAATACGGCAAAAGCAAAAGCTTCAGCGCTGGCTTTATGTTTGGCAATCAATTGGATTAAAGAAAAGAAACATACACACAACAGAATGAGCCCATTTATAAATACAAAAACAAAACCGTTGCCTTGCTTCGAACAGAACAGCACACCCGTAGCGATGTTCTACCAAGCCACAACAAGACAAAGAGTGTAAATCAAAGCTAGAGACATTCGCTTAAATATGTGTGCCATGCGTGTCACCAGCCGCAATTGCTCACAACATCATCTCATACCATTTTGGAGTTTGTAATCAAACTATCATTGCCATCTTGAAAGTGCAGCCTTGTAATGTACAGTAGGAGTTAATGTACAACTGATAAACGGAATTCTATTATACATCGATGCAACAAAAATGCAATGCGCTAATGCGGTGAACACATGCCTGGAGCAATCGTACCGTTTTTTGAAAAGTAAGAAAAAGAAAAGGAAGACAAAGCATCATCAATGCAACAGCCAGCAGTAGGCAATTCTAAGCGATTAGAATTTTAATTGATTGATAAAAAAAATGCGCCCATCATATTGAGAGTAACGTGGACTCGCAGGCGGTCGTGCGAAATGCATGATTTAATCAAACGCTTAGCTATTTTTAAATCAATAATGGTATCCATGGGAATGGTAAGAGCAGGGAGTGTGCAGAGCCCTGCATAATTACACAGAATTTAAACAAATCAATGCTGCAATTGGCATACGTTACACACAATCTTCTTAGCGCTTCGTGTTGTACCACTAAACTTACTCCATTTTCAGCATCCAACGGTTTAAAGAGTAGAATTTCATGCGTTCGAACAGTCGGTGGTAACAATCAATCCCAAAGCCAACTAAATTGTAGGAGAAACGAGGTGCACCAGCTGTGTAGCGAAACAGCCGTATCAGATAGCGAGAAGATAGTCTCCAACGCAGGGTTTCTAACGAATATTTTACCATGTCCGGGATCTTCGTCTAGATATACTTTGTTTGCCCAGCTGTAATCAACAGACACACACACACACACACACACGCATTCCATCCGATTCGAATGACCGAGACATTAGGACATTGCGGAACATGGGAATCGAAGGAAGGAAAGAAGAAATGCAACGTTTTTAATTTTACAACCGCTAAGCACATTTAGACGAACAAAAGAAATACTATTGCTTTGTACTAAAAAAAAAAGCGCTGGACTGACTTTCTTCAGCTTATCGAAGAAGTGAAAACATGAACGAGAAACGGATAACAGTGAAGAGCTAGCGCTACTAAACTCTCGGCCATGGGAAATTACCGTGGTTAACATTTGTGAAAATGTGAAGGTGAAGGTCGAAAATAAATCCGCAGCAAACATGGAACAAATGAAACAAAACAAATCGTCCGTGAATTACGTTTTCTTTCAGAAGTAGGGGATAACATTTAAACTGTCAACTACTACGTTTCTTTTTCCATTTCCATATCCACACGTTGTTGGTTTTGTTCTCTTGTTTATTACCTCAGTACACGCGGCTCACTCAGTTATCATTTTCCTGTCGTTTTGCTTTAAAATAACTATAATTGATCCGTTCTCTTCTTATAGTGTTGCTTTTCTTTTTTAGGATTTTCAGCCTATTCCTATCGCATTTGCCGCATATTTTTCCCTTGCTCTTGCTCCCCCCCCCCTCGCTTTTACTGCTTCCCTTTCTCCCTTCCTTCCCGGTTGTATATCACACTTGCGTACAGCTTCTGGACAGCAAATGAATGTTTGCTGCACATAGGGTCTTATACTCATATTCCCACCACATGCATGAGGCGTAAATACAGTATCTCTTTGTTTCTCTTTCCTTTTTCTGCTCCACCGAGAACAACTCTTTCTGACTGCTATTACTCTCTGTCCTTCTGTCTTCTTCTACGTTCTATTTGGCGAACTGTAAAGCCTAGTTTTGCTCCAAAACGGAGAAAACTCCATGAGGCAATCACTTACTGCGAGCATTCTCCCATGGTTTACTCCAGCTCTGCTCTACGGTCCATCTTTAGTTCATTTCACATTACTTCAATCAGACGACCTGCGCGGTCCGTCTGTGGTTCACGCGGACTTACGATATTAAATTGGCTTAAAAACTAGTATTAACCTATCCCTTTCTGTTTTACCTGTCCATTTTTTTTTTGTTTGTTTCACTCACCCCTACGACAGATACTCCGTGGCCGTGTTGCAGTGTACGATCTTCTGTAACTGCCAGCTTTGTCTTTTCGAGTTACCGTCCATTTGTGGAAAATAAGTTCGCCTCGTAAACCGATTTTTATAGTGTTCAACGTCGTAGTCGCATGTATGGTGTGGGGTTTCACCCACCGATGCCTCACATCGTCAGTTGTGCAATTTCAATTACTTACGTACTAACTTACTGCAACACCTTAAATTATCTTATAATTTTGAATAATTGATTACTCATCAATCTTCTTCTACTCTTACACTATTTCCTTTTTTTTGTTTCATTTAGAGCATGTTGTGTACAGCGCTTAACGAATACATCTCTCCCTCTCTCACCCATGACTCTGCATAAACGTTCTGGCCATTTTTGTGGAACATTAACCCGCACCACCTGAATTCGTCTGGAGACCCAAATCAATACAATGAGAGCTACGCATGCTTTGTCGACTTAAGAACTACATAAATAACTCATTCTCTTGTTATCTATTTGTAATTCGTTTCGCAAGCTGTAACTGTTTGTTTTTTCTCTCCCAAAAACCGTTTCGAACGTGCGACGGGGGTTTTTTGTTAGAAAAAAAATGAACGCGTTCGAAATTATGGAATCCGCAATGGCCTTTTTACGGTAACCGACAGAGATCACTCGCTGTTCACTTATCCTTTGTAACATAATTCGGTGGTGGCGGCGAGTAAAACAAACGGGTCCCCGTTTCTGGATTTCACCAGCAAAATAGCGAGAATTTGTGAATTTCTTTAATTTATTCCACCAGTTATGTTCTCCATTGCTGCTAGTCCGTTGTCCCTACTTTCTACAGCACCCAATCCCAGATCTTTCTCCGCTCTATGCATTCCCAAAAGTACTTTCATCCCCTTAGTATGTTTTGCATGCCACGTGCTTCACAAATCACATTCTAGACTAACGCACGCACGCACGCACGCACGCTACGCTATCAAATCACAATGCTTGCCGTTGTTGACCGATCTTATGGATTTGCCTTCCCTCATCGCTGGAAGATTAATAGTTTCTTCCTTGTCTCAAGATTAAGCACTCTTTTTCTGTGGTTTAACGGACATTTTTTTACCAGCTTAAGAGGTACTAAGCTTGCTTCTCAATCGAACCATCGGAACAACATTGGAATTCAGAGTCTATGCAGTGTCGTGCTATGGATCTGCTGTCTTACGGTAAAATCATACTCCATCGTTCAGCTGTTAGGTCCAGCGATTCTGTTTTCTTTATTTCTATTTGGATTCTTAGGCTAAATGAGTCCATCAAGACGACATTCTAGAACTACACCCACAGACCCACCCACCCCATTCATGCTTTCGCCATGCAACACCTCTTTCACACACACATACACGCTCGTACTTCTTCCTGTTTGTGTCTTCGCTGCCGATACCCATCGCCGCAAAACGTATTCAAACGTACAGTTAAAATAGTATCTCAGAACAGCGCCAATAAGAAGAACCACGAACTCCCATCCATACCATCCCTTCCTGAGTTTACTTACTAATCATCTGTTTTGTTTTTTCGTCTTCGCAAGATTTTTTTTTCATTTCATTTAATCACACTCACACATACACACAAACACACGATTCCTTTCACCATCTCTATCCGACTTAGTCAGTTTCTATCGGTACCAGCGCCGTTGATGTGCGCCAACATGATCACCCGAGACCGATAGCTTCTTCCTCGTACGTACGAAGCTTAACCAGGGCAAGCGATTTATTCTTAAATGTAACTTCTTCCTTTCCAATTCTCCTCCGTGGTCAGCGAGGATATCCCTTTCCTGCGAAGGAAATTTGTGCTTAATTTTTGGCCAAACACTAGCACGCGTTGCACGTTGCTACTGATCGGTCGAAGCTTCTTCCGGTCAACCACACTCTCCAGACGGAACGAGGGGCTCCACGCAAAATGTTTGGCTTTTTCCTGAACTCTCCCGCTGGTGCGTGTGTGGTGGCGCTTTGTAAATGGAGTTGTTTTTTCCCTATCGGCTCGATTGCTTGCTTCTAATAACTTACACGCGCCGCCTTCTGCGCAAACGATAAATCAACAATGTAATTTTTCTTGTATTCCTCTTCATCGTTGCTAGCATTGGAATTGTGCACAAAATCCGTCACCCTTGACATTCCAGGCAGAATCAGCAGTATCCATGCATTGCGGTACGCACCCCTCCCCTGTCTAGCCATGGTATCCATATCTTTTCCTGTACACTGCGCGATTGGCCGTTGCTATGCAGCAGAGTGCAATAAATAGCTGTCCTTCTCTGTCTAATACGATGCTTTTCCTATTTTTAAATTTCGCAACACGTTCGTAACCATTGGAACAGGACGCAGCATCACAGCATCGCAAAACCGGTTCCACAATCTGATGTTTCTGATTCAGTTTCACAGTTTCCGCTGCGAGTTTTTGCCGAATGTGGTGCGCGTCCTTTGGTAAAGCACACAGCACGAACACACCTCCTGGGAATGGGATATTTGGTTACCCATGCTTAAAGATGT
>NC_064874.1:34829402-34859402 GCF_943734745.1 Anopheles darlingi | reverse complement strand
CGGCAAGTGCGGTTTGGGCCGACGTATGGCTGGCGTACTCGATAAATGCGTAAGGATCGTTGCTGGCTTCCCGGATGATCTTGCAGCTCTTGACCGTGCCCATCTGACTGAACAGTGTGCACAGCAGCTCCTCTGTGACGGAGGTGTCAAGATTGCCGACGTACAGCGTCTTCGGGTAGGATTCTTCAGTCATTTTGAGAGCTTTGTACGCACAGCCTGCTTAAAAAATATAGCACACACCAAATATCCTAGCTTCCTCGCCTCTCTTCGCTCGTCTGCTGCTCACAATGCAAGCGGCCCTTGTAGGAAGGACCACCAATTGTCCGTTCAACACCACACACACACACACACCTACTGCGCACTGTGCACGCAAGCGGAGTAAATCATGCGTTCCTCCTTGTTGTCAGATGTCTCTTAGCGAAGGAGGCTGTCCCCGATTGGGCGGCCTGCTGGTGTGACTGGTGCAAATTCGCGCTTCTGATCCGCGGCCTTTTAACACTCTTCACAGCGAAAGCGACCAGGGTTTTGGGCAAACGCACGCACTCTCCTACCGCCGGTTGATTCGCTCGTTCGCTCACTCGCTCGCTCTCCTCTCAGCGGCGCCGACACAAAATCGCCAAAACGAACGCACTCGTCTCGATCGCTCGCAAATCCCGGGCTCTGACTGCCCACCACCGAAAAACACGGTCAATGATGATGATGATGATGCACTTCCTGATGCGTGTTTCGATCTGTTTTTTTTTTATTCACGGACGCCCACCGATGCAGTTGCTGTAATTAAAATAGAAAAAAAGGATAAAGCGTTTTAGCTTTCCACGGCGAACCCCCGTGTAATCGTCCTTTGAGCACACACAGCCATCTTCAAAGCCGCGCACACCTGGATGCACATACACAAATGCAAACACGTCCGCACAGCGCTTTGATCCTGGCTCACGCTCCTTTTTCCCAACAATTTCCGAAGGTGTTGTTTGTGCTCGCAGAACATCACGAGCACCACACACACTCGCACACACACGTGCACACGCACTCGGAAGATCGGAAACTGGTGTCAACTACTTTTGCTGAATTTATTATGTTCCTTGCGGTATCATTCGGAGGAAATTCTTGAACCAACTCCCTTTTAAAAACCCCTTTTTATTTGGCCGCCTCTTCGGCTTGCCGGACCGCACTGCTCCACTTCCAGTCCACCAGCCAGCCAGCGGCTGTTTTCGGGCCTTGTTGGCTTTCTTCTTTCTCTTCACACTTCCACCGAAGAACACCACGACGCAGCCATCACCGCGAAAATTATGCTCGGCGCTCGAGAACGAGCGGTGTCGCGATTCCACAAACGCCTACCTTTCTGAGCGACCACGGAGACGGTTTCCGGCGGTAGTGAAGAAAAACAAATCCCTACGCACCGTAATTGGAAAGCCAAAATCACTTTATTCCGGGAGTCTCGTTGCCGTCGTTCCCTTTTCTCCTAACTTCTTTCGCCTTTCTACTTTACCTCTTCTTCGTCGGCCGCTGCTGGTTAAAATTTTAGCGTTCTCGACCTGGTTATGTTGGCAGCCCTGCGCAGGCCTGCCCGCTGAACACGAGGTCGGTATTGTCCGTATCACTTGAGATGCGCCCGGGATGGGTTACGAATGTGGTCCGCGGAATACCGAAATTGGTCCATTCGAGCGCAGGTGGATATTTACCTTTTTTTTTAGTTTTTACTAGTTATTTTTAGTATTAGGGCGACAAGTAAATTGCGAGGAATGTTCAAAAGAGAGCGCAATTAGTAGACCCAATCGCATCATCACCTCCTGCTATCGCCAGGGAAACGTGTGGTAGAGTGTTTTTGCTGCGAACTTCGCAGCCGATCATCGCGCTCGTTCTGGGACCGATAATATTCGTTCTGGACTTTCGGAAGGATCCGCAGGAAAATGGCCTCACTCAAAGACTGGGACGTGCTGCGGCTCTCGACGCTGATTACGAACATCAACGCGAAACTTTCGGCCAGCGTCACGGCGGATCAGGAATATCGGCTACTGTGTTTGGTGCGGCAGAACGATCAAATTCTGTTCCGGTACACCGACCGGCACGGTGAGGTGCACCTGATGCTCCTCTGCTGGTTCGCCGAGAACCGCAAAACCGTGCAAGATGTATGCTTCGACTCGACCGGATGCTGGCTGCTTGTGTTCTGTATGTATACCACCTCCCGCATAACCGGGCATCGTTCTTCGTCAGACTAATTCTCTACAATGCTTTTACCACAGGTTATGATAATACGTTGCACATCGTTCCGGCGCTTTCGATTTGCGATAAATCTCTGGAGCACGTCGACACGACGTTCAATCGTGATGAGATCACATCGTTCATTGTGCCCTTCATCGGCCCACACGAGTGCCCCAATCCGCAAACGTGTCCCAACAATTCGCACAACAGTCAGCAGCAGCAGCAGCAGCAGCAGACGACCGCATCTCATCGCTCTTCGATCGCTTCCGAGGGCAGTCTGAAGAGTGCCGGTACTATGGCGGTGGGCGGTGGTGTAGCAGGGACGGCCAGCGCTGGTGGTACACCATCATCGGAACCGAATCTCATCTTCGACGCACCGACAATGAAGAAATCCAGCTCAAGCTACACGACGCACAAGATCGACGAGATCTTCTCGCTGAACAGCATATACCGGAAACTGTTTCTCGAGCAGCTGGATAAGGCACGCGAAGAGCAGAATGCAAACCGAAGCATCTCGGCCACGGCGGGGACCGATACACCGATTGCGATGAAAACCATCGAAGATTTTTTTGCTGACGCCTCGCAGTTGAGAGAAGCGGATGTTTCGAAGGCATCGACACCGCTCGAGACTTACACGATCAGTTCGAGCCTCGAGTCGACCGGTGTGTCGGTTTCGTGCCCGTATCCAACCTGCTGTAGCTGGTGGCGAACGCTGGCCAATGAACCGCGGGCCATTCTGGGGTACTCGGATGGTTCGATTTGTGTCGTAGGTACGGCAAGGGAGATCTCTCGACAAGATGAGCAGCTTAATACATTTCTTATTGTTTGGTTCTGTTGCAGCTCTCACCCCAAACTGTCCGTTTCTGGGTAACACCAACTGTGAACGAGGCTCAATCGAGAAGTTAATCATCTGCCAGGACTACAGCATGGAGACGATCAGTTTGATGATCAACACTTCGACCAAAGAACAGTGGAAGCTGCTGCTGGAGCAGAAGTCAATCAAGTACACCTTTCCGGGTGATATCACGCCCACTTCCGGGCCGGAGTTTCGTTCGGAGCTTCTGAAATCCGTTTCCGAGGGTGGTACAAGCGAATCAGTAACCGGTGTACCGATCGAAGATTGGCAGATTGTTCTTTCGCTGCCAAAGGACGGAGAAGCAGTACCCGATGGTGGCCGAACGAGTACGCAACAGCAGCAACACCAAGCAGGGCGAGCGAAAGGCCCCGGGACAACGAACGAAGCCGAGAGCAGCGGATCCAGTCCAAACAGTTCCGAGCCGCCCTCGGGTGATGATTTCGAGAAGGTGGACAATGAATCGATTCCTGAGGGCAGTGAAAAATCAAACGACAATGGCGGATCGGCAGGCGGCACACTACCGAAGTTACTGCCCGCGGCCAAAGCTCGGTTACAGTCCTTGCGAGATCTCGGGGTCAAAAAAATCGGCACGCTAAAGCTGAAGCTCTCCGAGAGTCGCATTAAGGCGAAGGAGCGAGAAAAATTCAAAGAACAGGCCGCCAACCTGGCAGTAATGGAGCTTCCCGGGATGTACCCGGAAATATTAACTACACCGGCCGGCCCTTACTTCGTGGTGCAGTATCTAGAGGGCAAGTATTTGCTGAGTGCACTGCATTCCTACTCCGATACGCTCTCGGTGCACAGTATGGACATTAGCTTGATTCCGCTGCACATCTACAAGCTTCCGAAGCAATGCCAGTCGACGGTTTTGACCAAGAATGTGCTGTACGTGCTTCACACTATGCAGCCGGAAGAGGGTGCTGGGTCTTCAGAGAAAGCCACTGACGAAGGAAAGCTAACGGGCGAGGCTGAACGCGCAACGGTGGATTCATTGGAAGATTGTCACAGCAATGGAAGCGGAAGTAGCAGCAGCAGTAGCAGCAGCAGTAATAGCAACAGTAATAGCTCCAGCGGGGCCGCTCCTCCGAATGCGGTCAGTGTCGTGAGCTGTAAGATCGCATCAATGAAGATGGGCGATGACTGTGATTTCAACGAGCATGCCCTTCTCGGGTTGTTCCACTTTCCCGATGAACGAATTCTCGAGATACACCGATTGAGTGGTGCTGGAGAGCAAGGCAAAAATGAAGAAGAATCGGATGATGGTGTCGAGGGCACTTTGGAGCAGCAGCAGCAACCGCAGCAGCCGCCTCAGGGCGAAGAACAACGAACGTTCTTCCAGAAGTCCCCCGTTTCGAACTATCTGCGTATCCAGAAGGGGTTACGGATGGAGCGAAAGTTAGATATATCTGAGGCGCAGGTGATGGTGGGTGAATTTCCATCGATCGAGTACGATCAGGCATTGGTCGTGACGGATCGCAATCTGTACGCGATCGAGCTAGCCGATACCGGGCGCAATCTGTTTCTCAGTCTCGCACACCGTTGCATTTGGGCGGCTTGCGAAGACTTCTGTACGACCTTCGGGCTCCCGTTGGCCACCTGTATCGAGTATGCCGGGGATGTGTTGCTCAGGCGGAAGCGTATCTCGGAAGCGTTAATGACGTACAATGTGGCCCGACTATCACCGATGAAAACGGCTCTCAAGCTAGCGTTGGCCAAGGAGAACAAAGCCCTGATGAAGCTGTGCGCGATGGCCCTGCGCAATACGCACATTATCGGCAGTCAGTTCCTGATGCACGATATTATGGGATTGCTGGTCGACGAGGCGCACCTCGGGAATGTGGTGTACGATTCACTGATCAACGTAAGATTCGTCTGTCTGTGTTTCTTATCCAACGAGTAGCTATTTTTTAAACGGTTTGTCCTTTACTTTTCAGTTAAATTGTCGAACATCACTAAAACCCAACAATACGGGCGCCCATTGTAGTGACTTTTCGTACGATAACGATGATGTGCTGCTCGATGTGCAGATATCGCCGTCGGATCAGTTTCATCTCTCCAATCTTATGTTCCTGACGCTCTGCGAGCGATGCGCACAGGACAAAAACTATATCCCTCTGTGGAACTTCATAGTGACGAATAGCAAGTACCATACGAGCCTTGCCTGCATTATGCTCGCGCATGGAGCGCTACACTCGACGGCTCTATTGCTTGCGATGACGCGTGGTACTTGTCTCGATGTGTTTAGCTGTCTCGTTGGCACGTGGGAGCAAACATCGAACGACATAAAACCGACGGCTGCGGAAACGAATGCGTTTATGTACAACCTGTCGAACGAGCTGTTCATGGAGTGTCTGACCTACCTGCAGGACTACACCGTAAATTACTTTGAGCTGATACGCAAACACCTGGAGGTGTTCGATATAAACGTGCTCGAGCGTCTTATTCGTCAGCTAAATCCGTTCCACCCCATCTATCGACCGTTGCTACATCGGTTATCGAACCACGAGGCTTCCGCTGCCAAGGAACCCTCCGGATTACATTTGCTGTACTTTTGCAAGGCCCTAATTGAAACGTTCCTGGCCGTAGCGGTGCGGGCACAAACGTTGAAAATGAACAACGATGGTGTAGCCTCGTTCTTGAGCGCGTTGAAACATATACGTCCTCGTCATGAGGAGCGAGCGGTCGAGATGCGGCTTGAGCAGTTCTCACCGATTGCGGCCGGATTTTTTCACGGTGCGGCCGTCGTGCGACATGTTGCTTTCGTTTGGGGCTCGAATGGCGTTAACTGTGCCTTGAGCCGTACGGTACTGCAGGGTGATGCGATTGGTGCGAGTGGTCAACCTCCGGAAGTGAGCTTTTTGCGACAAATCGATCTCGAGGTGCTGGCCGTTCAGTGTGGTCGACTGCACACTCTTCTCCTTACGAGCAATGGGGTTAGTTGAGGTGTTAGCATTAACTGCCAGGACTTCGTCTTATTGATTATTCTTCTTACTTTTCTAGCTGTATGCAATGGGCTCGAACAATTTGGGCCAGCTGGGAATCGGAAATCACGTCATCAATGCACTGCAACCGATGCTCGTGAAGGGTCTCGACGGTAAAAGCATTACACACTTCACTGCCGGCCAGTATCATAATGCCGTTGTAGCGAACGGTTTGCTGTACACTTGGGGGTAATATACTTTTTATCGAAAACCACCATCTAGAGTGGTCAGTAACGATTTTCTTTCTGTTTTACAGTTGGGGTGTGTTTGGCCAATTGGGTCACGGGACGGTGGATGACTGTAACAGGCCGAAGGTTTTGGAGTTTTTCCGCAGCAAGGTACCGAGCTGCATTGCATCTACTGTCGGATGCCCAACGGTGCTAAACTTTCGGTTTGTTTTTTGTTTTTGCAGACAATCGTTCAACTCGCTCTGGGCCATGCCCATACGTTAGTCCTGTGCAGAGAGCACCATCGCGAATCTCGCCGCGTTCTGTACGTGTTCGGTTCGAATCACTATGGTCAGCTGGGCCTGGGCCAGGAGGACCATTTTGGAACAACCGTTGACACGCGGAACGGCAAATCTTTTTTGGTTTCTCTAGTTCCTCGCAAGCTGGAGCTGGACGATGAGATTACACTGATCAACACAAAGTTATTTGTCAATGTAAGTCAGAGGGTCAATTATCTGCTAATTGGATTGTATAAGAACCGAAATTTCCGTTTCCGCAGCTCGCTCGAACAACGTCCAACAAGCTGTACATCTGGGGATCTTCTCCACAAGCGTTGCGCTTGGCTACGCAAGCCCGGAAACGCGCCAAATCTAACAAAGGCGGTGGTGGATTCTCAAAATTCAGCTCTATGCTCCGATCGACAGCAACTCCAGCAGCTACTCCACAGGCGGATACTAATTCTACTCAGCCGACTGATTCCGATGCATCCAGAGGCCTGCAAGGACCTGCGCCCGTTGATAACACTGAGACTAAATCCGAAAGCGCGGTCGCACAGGAGGGTTTAAAAGCGGACTCCAATGATCACCGAGAGGTAGACGGATGCACGGTAGAACAATCCACAATCGATATACCGGAGATAACGGTTACCGATGAGAGTACGCCGTCTAAAGAGACGCCAGAGGTTGATGATAAGCCACAAGGAGGCTCGGGAGAGGATGCGATGGAACATCTTTTCCCGTCGACAGTCGATACATCGCTTGTCGAAGGTACAATCGTAAAGGTAAGCGCGTTTATGTTCCAGCATCACTGTTCATCTAGAAACTCGTTTTTAAATTCTCTGAAACTCCTTTTCATTAATGGCACAGATTTCAAGCGGATTGTATCACTTTGCAATCATAACGGACGATGGCGCTATTTATACCTGGGGTAAGAACATTGAGCGGCAGCTGGGTAGAGAGGGTGGTCGTAATGAGGTATTGATACCGACCCGGCTTGAATCGATCGAGGGCGTTCGGTATGTTGAATGTGGGGCTGACTTTACGCTTGTGATGACAAACGATCACATCGTGAAGGCCTGGGGTAACAATAATATGGGCCAGTGTGCCAAGGAGATCAGTCTCGACCGGACCGGTGTTCCCGGGAAGCTGGTGCGCCTGCCAATCTCGAACCGAGTGGTGCGTATTCCCGATAAATCCCAATTCATCGAGACACCGCACGAAGTGAAGCTGCCGGTGAATAAGGCCCTAGGGTACGATGAACCGCTACGTTTCCTCAAATCGATGCCCAAGTTCCGGCGTTCGTTCGTGGTGAAGAGCGGCCTGGAGAAGTTAATCAGCAATAATATTTCGACAATAAGCTCCAGTCTCAACGATGTGAGCCAGGGTGAGGTAGAGGATCTGGTAGCCGAACTTCCCGAACCATCCACTGACGGTCGGGCGCTGCTGCGGGATCATTGTGCAACGGGAAGCACCATGTCTTCGTTGCAATCCGTATCATACGCCACCTCACCGACTTCCCTAGCGCTGGATGACGATGATGAGGATGATGACGACGACGAGGTGGACGAGGAAGAGGATGATGGAGAGGAAAATGTGGAACGAAAGACCAAGGGCCAGGAGGGATCGTTCGATCCATCGAGCGATACGACATCATCTCACCTCTTCAACGAACGGTATCTATTGAGCAACGAGTTTATTCACTATTGCCTCTACCTTTTCCACGGGCTATACAGCCAGGAAGTTCTACTGGATATGATCAAACGCAACAACGAATACCACATTCGGATCATGCTGCTCAACTACGACTACGTGGAAGCGTTTCGCCTAGTACTGGATCTCCTCTCCTCGTCACTATCGTCTTCCGCCTCGTCTACTTCCATTGCGCGCCAGACACAGAATTTGGTGAAAATTTTCGAATACTTCACCAAAGACTCGAGCATCGTTCCGATGGAGGTTGGAAACATTAAGTACTTCATCTATGAGCTGTTCATGTTCTTCATTCGGCACAATCTAAGCATAGACGTGCTGGAGGAGTTCTTCCTTCGTCATGTCGATTGTTATCTAGTGCCGTTGGCATCCGTACTGTACTTTCATAACACCAACAACCTGGCAACACCGAGGGGAACAGGAAGCGGAGGAACCGGCGGCTCAGGTTGCAGTTCTGCCACTAGTGCGCCGCTCGATGCCGAGGTGCTGGCGTTGGAGCGCAAGCTGCTCGACAAGTTTAACAACAACAACAATGCCCACACACTCCTCACCGGAGGGAATCTGGAGGGTGAAGAGAATCTCCGTCTGCCCGGTTCATCCGGAGTGGGCTCGCGAAAGCTGGAAAACACGGACGTTATCTGCCGCGCGTTGAGTACCACGTTCAATGTGACGATTTGCCAGAAACTGTTGGAACATTTTGATCGATGCAAATGACTATTACCGGTAAGGGTTTGTGACGCTGAACCGGTCAACAGGCGGGAACGTATTCGTTGAGATAGTATAAGGACGCGTCCAACGCCAGTCGGTCCGATGATATTTGAAGACTCTTTCTGCGGATATTGCACTAACAAAATGTCACGTCCTATCTCGTTTCCGGTGCAAGCTGTCCATTATCAGTGGGCAGAGGCGCCTCGTACAACAAGTCAAAAACAAGTTTGCCATTTGGTTAGAGGTTAGTTAGAGTTAAAAGAAAAAGGAGATTTTATTTTGCGGTTTTATAATCCTATTGTTTATCGCAAATCTTCGCGTGAAATCCCCGAAGCATGCCAGAAGTAGACCGAACAAAAAGACAACAAAACGGAAAGATGCAACCGGTGGACATTGCGAAGACGATTTTAATCGAATTTACCGCACAAAACGAATGCAATCAAAATACAATCGATCTTTATTACTGTAGAATTAGTTTGTCTTAATGACGACGACGCCGCCGCCATGTGTCGGAAATGAACCGTATGTATTTAAATGCCAATGCCAAAAAAAAAAACACTCACTTCGACACTCTTGGAACGATTTCCTTTTTGTATCGCACTTTTAGTGACACAGACAAACACGCTATAGGGTCTCCAAAGTTTGGAACGACTGCGTCCCTTGTTCTGTCAATCGTGTCCTTTTGAACTAGATAGTAATTATTTGAAACATACGGCAAGAATCCAACGGATGGCGCGCCGGGCTTTAAATCTTAATTCTTAGTGGAATCGAAACTCTCCCACCAAACCTACATTAGAGAGACAAAACGAATCCGATTTTGTGAAGTGATCACTGATTTCATGCCAGGCCTTTTACCAAGTACTTCAGGGCACGCACTGCAGGGGAAACGTTGGATGAAACCACTTGAATCGATATAAGCTACTATCAGTCTTCAGTCGAAGATTCGGAAGTGCTATTCATCACTGTTTCTTGTCATTTGTAGTGTGGCTACATCAAAAGCTCTGCTATGCTGGTGTATAACGTAATTGATTTAGTGAAAACTAGAACGTAGATAAGTGGAGTTTTCTCATTCTGATTACTGTTCAATGTGTAGCAACGGTGTGCTTGTGTCGGCTTCGTTCCCTTATTTCGCTACGTTTCTTATCTCATACTTACTGATAACTTCACGGCATAGGCGCAGCATGCTTTACACATTAATCGTGATATTTGATAGCAATTGTGCAGCAGCAGAATGAACACCATATTCAATAATCTCATTGTTTATCGATGAGGCCTAAGTGACTTTTCGTCGCTGCAAGCAGCAGCAAAATGCCGGTCGTAGACAGTTAGCCAGACACCCAGTGGCATATCAAAACATGGAACTCGGACACAATATACGATTGGCCTCGAAAGGTATGTCGCAAACGGACGGAAGGGAAGAACTGAGATATAGAGAGAATGAGGTTCTGCAAAGATCCTGTTGTAGTTTGTATGAAGAAAAACAAAGTAAAAACGAGAGGCTTTAAGAGTATTCCCCACGAGGGTGTATCAATAATGGAATGAAGCCAGCAAAGAATGACTAAACAAGAGGCAATATATACAAACACACACACACACACACACACGCGCGCGTGTAAAATCCAAAAAAGGATGATCAACTATTGCTGCGATAGAGTTGCGCTGTGAATGAAGAAGGCAAACGGCAACAATAATAGAAATGTACGTACCCGGGCACTTGCTATTGAATGCGATGCAGATGATTGTTGAAATGATTAGCTAGAGGGAGGGGGGGGGGGGGGTGTGCGGCTGGAGGCTGGTAAATGTTGGACATTTGCTTTATTTATTTCGATTGAGATTGCTACAAAAGCGATGGTTTTAATGCGGACAGCCAGGGGACCGATTCTAGTCTTGCAACTCATATAATATACATCTTGCTCCAGGAAGCTTCTTTCAAATAGGAACTTCGGTTTGGTAACAATCGGTGCATTCTGCAATTCTAGCACGACACAGCAAAGCGCGAAACTTATTAGCAATATTGAATAATCATCTAAATTTATGATCCGATGCAAAGACAAAAGATATCAGGCTTCATCCACGCATCCAGCACACAGGGTGTTTCGTTAAGTAAAACCACGTACTGTTACTCATAAATATCATAATGTAGCAAGCAAATATAAGTGCCCAGCGAAGGTGCATATTACTAGTCGACTTCATGCTGCCGTGGCCCACCTCAAGTGAGCAAAACGATATTAGAAGAAGCGATGCCTAGCGAGTGCATGATTACGGTTGATAGCGATAAAGAAAAAAAAAACTACTGAATGCATAGATGGGATCAATGGTAATATCCTGTTGGGTTGGAAATCGTAGGCAACTACTAGTTGAGATGGATACGTGAATGAGGATGTATTGACCAATATTGAGCGTGTGAATGTGTGAGTATTGTTAGCTTTGCCTTGCGTCAATCTCGTGCGCCTAGATACCGATACTTATCGCACTGAATCCGGAGCTTCTTTCCCACGGGTGGGGCAGTGATTCGATCAATAAAGGATACGTTTGCTCTAGAGGCAGCTTTACTATGATTAACAAAACGGTTGCTGCTCGTCGATTTTCATTATGTTCAGTTTTAGTTAAAGTTATTGGTTGTTTTGAAAGAGAGAGTGGCATTCGTTGCATTCCATATCGTATCGTGCTCCGTGTGCACTTCTCTTCAAATGTTTCATTACAATCCAGGCGAGACGGTTTTCTTCATCAGCTGTAAACGGTGCGCGCAGTATTTACCAAAGTTATTGCAACTTTCATTTGGATCCGAAACATTCTGCTATTCATCATCATGTGGCCGCTGGCTGCGTTCGTCATATTTAGATCCGTGACAAGGATCCTCGTTGCAAGCGGTAAAGCATTGTGGATGCAATAGGTTTTTTTTGCAGCTCTTATGATATTCTCTTGCCCTAGTGTACACCCTTTCAGCTTTCAGTTGAACCGTAACCGTTGCTCACGAGGAAACTGATGGTAGCTGATGGTACGAGAGGATTTTCATATTGTTTTTCCATAACGCCGGCTCTTGTCGAGGCTCGCGGCAGACCCTCAAAAAGGACCGTCCGGTACAGCTATGGCGGTGAATGTGGTGAACACTATATATATTATTTTGTGACCTTTTGCCTTCAATTTTCCCGATTCTCTATCCACGTTGTGTGGGGGTCTGGTTTTGGGGAATCAGGGAACCATGGTATCAGTATTGACGGTATAGTTGATGGCCAACTTTTAGTAGCGCCTTCTGCCGCAAGGACGGTGGAAGGTTCCAATGGTTCCACTAACATCGAGAGCATGGCCAATGCATCGTGCCTACCACGGGTGCATCTTTTCATCTGGATATGCCAAGAGAACTTTTCGGCTTCATTGTTTCACTCGAGTGGTTTCAGTGCCGGTGCGCTCCTGCAGGATGGCCAGGTTCGGATCGAACCACGTGACTACAGCCGTACGTTTATCCGTGGCATCGGTGCAGGAAAAGTAACTTGCCCTTAACTCGACTGGCATCACCACTGCCGCGCTATCCAACGAGCACATGAGCGAACGTACGGATCAACCAATGCATTTGTGAGGGGTAGTAAATAATAATTTCATATTATACTACACCGTGTGTTTGGTATAAACCTCGATCCTCCTTGCTGAGCATGCAGATTGCATTCCGAACGGTAGCGTGGATCATAGCGAGCTCGGTTCTTTCTCATTATTTCGCCCGTTCATGTTAGTACCGTGCATTCGGGTCTTGAACTGAATTGTTATACACGAAATGAAAATGTATTCAACGTTTCTTGCACTTCCGTTAGCTTGAGATGGTTAAAATGGTTGGGTTTTTTTCCCTATTCCCTTCAATCAGAACACTGGAAGCTATTGCGAAAACCCGGTGGTAAAGCGACGGCTAATTGGAATGTAATTTGAGGAACAACGTCGACACTAAAGGACAAAAACAATGGCTAATGGGGCCAACGAAACTGTGCGATGGCTTCCGGATGTGGCGAACTACTTTGCCATTACGATGCGCGAAGCTTGCGACCAAAAAAGACTACACCGAACGATAATTAATGTTGACGCAAAAAAGGAAGTGGTGAACCAATTGGCTTGTTTTTCCAACGAAACAGGGGGTCTATGAAATGACCGGACGGTCTACTGCTGCTCCCGAAGCAGAATAGGATGATGGGTTTCCAATTTCTGTGGCCATGATGTGTGGGGTTGTACTACTCGTTCTCGTTCTAACGTAGTAATATCAGACGTTGAATGAAATGTTTTCTTGACATTCCTGGGAAAAACTTTCTCCACAGGTAGACTATTATTTTTTTCTAATGGTCTTAGGTTCTAATGGTCGAATATGGCTGGTTTTATAACAGAATAACCAAAACCCACTTTATGGTGTAAATGTTGATGTAGTTTTAAATGTGTAAATACAATTTTATGTAACGATGTTGTTTTCAAGTAATCAAAACCGAACTGATTCGTTTGGCTCTTTTTGTATACTCCTCACAATAAAAAATTAAGTATTGGTTCGTATCTTAACATAACTAAAACACTCTTTTAAATACCTAATTTAGTGTATTTATTACTTAGTACAGCTTAGATAATGCTTTATTAAAGTTTTTCTGCATGGTAACCAAATTCGTTTGTATGGCACGTGATTAATCAGGATATCCGATTGATTGTTGATGTTACAATTTTTCGATAAAGTAAAAGCGGGATTTTACTTCTTAGCATAACTTTTAAAATTTTGATCCCAAAATCTATGCCACTAGTCTCCACACTTCATGTACAACTTCATCGCCAATGTAACATTCGAACAGCCCTTCAGATTGATGAAAAGCGATAAAACTTGAATAATTTTGAAGAAAAAGGAGAATCGTTCAGGATATCAACAGGTTTTCGAAACGAGAAACGGCGCATACAGCACAGGTTTGGCTTTGGGGCTTCAGAAACGTTGTGCATAATCCGGATGCACAAGTCGAACCGAGCAGCGGCCACTGCAATAACAGCTTTCGCTCTTTATGAAACGGAAAAGCCCGTAACCTTATACCGTGATTGGTTTTCCTGTTATCATTCGAATCCCATCCGTCCAGGAATAGCCGGGAGTGGTACCGGCACTTGCCGTGCAGTTGCCGTTCATGATGGTTCCCATTTCCAAAGTTGACCACTGCTCGTACATTCGTGCATACGGGTTCGGCAGTTTGTTTCCTTTTCCCTGGCAGAGAGCCTGAGTTTTCAAAACCCCCCAAACATTGCTCTCGCTCCACGCTGCCCTCGGTGCCCCAAAAACCATCGCCATACTCTCGGCGATTCGGACACCAGTTTGAAGCGAGGAACGGCCGCCGTTGCCTGCAAACCATAGTCCAAATTCGAAATCCAATTTCCACCGAAAAGTGGTGGAAAACATGAGCGTGAAAAGTGTATAATTTGTAACAAAATTCTTGCCCCATTGAGGGCCCCTCGGTACCTCGTGAGGTCCATCGCCACAGAACGCCCTTTCAGCCCCTTTTTTTTCGGGAGGGAGGTTGGAATGGCTAAACTTTCCTAGGGATTCGTGATACATGGTCACGGTTTGCGCATTCGTCGCCACCGCTACTTATTCTAAAACCTGCTCCCCACCTAAACGTCTAATCCAGTCCAGTCCAGTCCGGGCTAGACGTCCGGCCATCGGGCGTATCGTGGTTTCCGTGGCCGCAGCACCACGCTAGCCTGCTCAAACGATCCACAATTCGTACTCGGCGCACAATCCAGCATGAAACAATCGGAACGGAACGAGAATCCACCTAATAGAGTGCCGTTTGGGTATCGCAAGACCCAGTGGAAAGGTGCCGGTGAATGGACCAGTTTTCATTTTTGGCGGACGTTTTCATTTCGCTTCGCTCATTGTACGTGCCTGCTGCTGGCCACAGCTTGCCGAGTGGTTGGATAAGCTCGACTATATGCTTAGCACCCATGAGTATCACAATATGCCGAGTGTGTGTGTGTGCAGATTTTGCGGAATATGAGTTTGTTTAATGCTCAAAGTTTTCATATTTAATCTAGGCACGGGAAATTTACTTCGTTCTCATAGTGATGGTGGATGAGATCGCTTCCATTCGCTCGCACATGAAGCGGGTAGATTCAGTTTGGTAGTTCAATTTAGTTTAATTCTGCAAGCGATTTGCGAAAGTAGATTTGAAATTCATCACTTATCACTCATCATTTGGTGATGCTGCACTTTAGAGGCTGTTCCTCGGGTACCTTTTCGGCTGTATTGGATTATACTGAATCGTAAGTTGAGATAGGAGTAGAACTTTTTGATTTGGCTTCAGATGCTAATGTAAGTATTGATTGTTACACAGAAACAATGATGTTACAATTCTCCCGAAACTCCCTTAAGGAATAAATTAAGTATAGCATCGAATGAAATAAAGTATCGGTTTCGATAACACTTTATTAAGCTGCACTTGAGAAATTATGCTTAGAATTAATTTAGATTATGGAGCTTCAGAAGGATGAGAAAGAAAATACAATATCCTTAATTTATTAGAATGATTTAAGAATGAATCATTTAAAATATGTACATTTAGTACATCCTAATCCCTAAAGAATGCCATCTTTTAAACGCATTCCCCCAAATTTGTTTTTACCAATTCTCTTTTGAAAACACATCGGAATACATTGGTTTTTTTTAAAATCATTCGTCATCTGAATCAAGGAAGTGATAATAAATGAATGACAGGTGATATTATTAAATTCGCCGTCAAGATTGGTTTTTCGTTTGTTCGCACTTCATTTCTCTTAGAGCAACAGAAAGCTCAAAAAGCAACTCACTCAACGGAACACCGATGACCCAAATAAGTGCCTTAGATGTACGGTGCTGAATTGTGAGTTGCACTTTTGCATCGAATGAAATCATTTTTGGGGCTCAAGAAGTAAGACAGTGAGGACGGGTGTTCAAACAAAACAAAGCGTCCCTTCCAACGTTGCAGACAGTTGACATACGTGCTGGGGCTGCGCCATTGAAAGCCCGCGTTGCTCACTGTGGCATGAAATGGAATCATTCAATCTGTTGCAGCTTACTGGAGACTCGAGGGCTTCCTTCATGCAACCGTTACCAATGGCAGTATAGGTGACTTTCGTTGTCCTTTCTGCGGTATCTCGTGAAATGCCATGTCTTCACAGTTTCATGTTGGAATTGGTGAACGGTGTATTTGCAAACGATCTATCGAACTGCTGCAAAAACAATGCAACGAGCACAGCAGGGAAGCTGTGCTTCTGCTATGACAGGAGTTCTTACGTTCTAGAACGCGTCCTATCACGACAATACACACTCTTCCCACAAACCTCTTTACATCCTACCCGTACTGTCGCTGGTACGCTCACTCGTGCACCATCAATGCAATTATGGTTTTGCTCTATTCGAACGCCTTTAAGCATACATGACACTGCGAGATATTGAAACATTATTCTGCAGCAATTGATTGGAAACCATTTGCCATCCCTTACGATCCAGCTGCGACAGCGACCGGCGCACTGGCAACTCGACGCAGCAGCAGCCACGACGCTACAGGATGGTTCCATCGTGCTTAAGACCATCCGGCCGCAGGCTTGGCTTCGTAGCAGGCCATGCAGGAAAGACCACACACGCCGACCACATCGGAAGTGGCTTTTAAATGCCATATGCTAGTTATGTGTCGTCGTCGTCTTTCTTTTGTTTCTTGTGTGATCCCGGCCAAAAAGGCGACTTTCGGACTGTCGCTTCCATCCGCACCGGATCGGTGGCGGAAGGAGGTAGTGCACTGATTCCTACTGATGACTATCTGACCATGCCGGTAAACCGAGCGTGTCATTAGGATTCAGCACGACGAGTAGGACAAGGGAAGTCCCGTAACGAGCGGCCTATCGGAATGCCTATCGGCCTTACCTGGCAATGGGGGCAATCCTTGGAGTTCCGTTCGCTTTCGCTTCTTAAACGCTTCTCGAACGACCGATGACCGTGCTGGGGTGTGCCTCTGTGGGGTCTTCTGTGGCAAGTTCATCCAGAAATGGTAATGACTCTTTGAACACTTTCCGATTGTCTCCCACTCCCAATTGGGCCCGGCAATACGTCGCCGGTCGGAGGTCATACAGTCTTCCGATGGTTTCCTCGAACTGCCATTCGTTGCGCCGGTGGAAACAGAACGTTGGGCGGTCGTTAAGTGATTGTGCGAAAGTTGTGCAGCAAGCAGAACGCCTGCGTTTGGTTTGTGGTCCCCGCAGTTCTTCTCTCAGTGAGGCAACGTGGCGGAACTTAATTTTTCCAACTTTTCACCCTAACCGACACCGAACCGCTGTGCAAAGATTCGTTGATTCGATGTGGCCCAAATCACCGGTGCCGGTCTACTGCTCCATGCAACTTCGAGCAATTATTAGTTAGCGTTGGTGTGTAGATTCCAATTACTCCTGGGATTGCAGCTTTCGTTCCGGGGTTCCGGGGACCTGTACCCCATAAATCTTGCCCACAGGCCAAAGTAACATGGTGGGAGTGTGGGAAAATCTGTTGGAAAACTTAAAATTCGGACGTTGGGTGAATAATGACGCTCACCGGTTCACTGCATTCCCGGGGCATGGGATAAGGATGATTGAATTGCATTTATCCTCTTACAGCGGTCGGTGCGCTTCGGTTCGGAATGTTCTTGCAGGCTTAGCTATTAGCTAATGGTCGGTCCTACCAACAGCAGCATCCGGCAACCTGCATTTGCATTTGCACACACACACACACACACAGACACACACAGCAACGGGATTTCTTATCGAAGCCGGATCTATCGTTCCCGAGAGAGGATGTTTGGCGAAGATGCTCATCTCCTGGGGCGATGCCCGAGACAATGCCGCTGGTCAGCTGCAGCTGCAGAGCTGCACGCCTGTGCCCGCTGGGACCTAATTTATGATATCGATGTCGATGCGCCTCGGAGGAGGAAACGTACAAACAGCGGGGGGAACATTGTAATTTGCTAAACCCGGACCACGCCGCGTACACGACACGCACGCACACCGGAGTCTTCCGAGACACGACATCCGAATAGGGTGATGAAGGTGATCGTTTACGTGTGTGGTGGTATGGACCTCTAAATTACCGGGTCTTGGGATTGGTGTTTTCCGGTTCCGATTCGATCCCTCGGGGGACTCCAAACTTCAAAACCCGGTTGAAGCACGGTGGACAATGGCCGGTGGTTGACACTGAGGACAATTACTTTATGATGTTCGAGGCATCATTTATCATCGGATTCGAATTCGCATTCAATGCTGAATTCGATGATACGAGACAATGCCGGCTCGGTGGGGTGGGAATAATCCCTCACGCCACCAGCAAGAGTAGAGAAAGCAGGCCTTGGCTCCAGGAAGACGTCCTTCACCTGTCGCTAGTGGCCAGTACACCTTTCAGACCTGAAAGTTGATCCTCTGGTCGAAGCTGGAGCTGGATGCTGGAGCTAATAAGGAACGTTCGCTTGCATGCCACGTCCAACCGACTATGACCGCTGGCCGGTTCTGGGGACGGGGTGGGACCAACCATTCCGGTGCACAGTCGTAGCCGGTTGCTGATGGTTGCTGCTTGCTGCAGACGATTGTGGTCGTGTGAGTACCAAACAAGTGTTTTGTTGTTTGTGCAACGGGCTCATTCCGGTTCATTTGAAGCAGTTGGCTTAGGGAGCGCTTATAGGCACTAGGCGCCGGCACTGAAGTGGCTCTTTCCCGTCGTGCATGCCAGGCACGGAACTGCTTCGCACAAGTCCAGTGCGGTGCTGCATCGATCGCCCATCCATCGGTTCATGGCCTGCTGGGTTTTCGAATTGTGATTTAACATTCAAACAAGTTACACATGCTGCTGCTGCTGCTGCTGCTGCTCCTGACAGCTGCTTGCTGCAAATCCAATGCTATTCAACGTCGTCGCTTCCGACACTTCTGGGCCATTGATTGGCCAACGCCAACGTGGTAGTTGGAGAAGTAGTTTTGGAGGAGTATTTTTCTCCAAACCTCAGCTGTGTACGGGCTGTGTCGAGTGAAATGCAAAATTTATGTTCATCATACCAGGGCGCGTTACCAGGCTGTTTGCTGTGGTAGCGCGGAAAGCGTTACGAAATTGCGCTGGAAGACCATCGGGGAGTGGGATGTAAGCTTCCGTTCTAGTGATGCCGTGCCGTGTTGTGTGGTGAGCGCTATGTGGCAGCTCAACAACCTCTAATTGCGCACTACACTCGATGCGCGATGCGCGATGCATGTGTGTAGCCGAGGAATGGCAAACGGTTTTTGGGGCGATGAGGCACTCTCCAGCTCACGCGTAATGATGATGTTTGGATGGTTTGGATGATGAAGATGAAAGGGCAGCATCGTATTGCTTCCATCGTCGCTGGTACCGAGGTCATCGCCAGACCAGAAAGGGTCGATGATTATCCCCGTTTAGCGTACCGTTGCTTGTTCCGGCTAGTTGAGGCTGCAGAACATTGTTCAGCGAACTGGAGAAACCCCCGCCGGGCTGGTTTTTGGGGGCGATGATGGTACGCGCTCGGCAGATGAATTGATTTTCGAAGCTACATACAACGGAGAGGTGATGACCGATGCCCGAGCTGCTGCCTCATTTCGGGCATCGTTTTTGGGGGCCATCATATGGTTACAGGCTCGCCAGGCTCCGGAACAGTCGGATGCAGAATCTCAATGCACCATTGGTATTTATGCAAACACGCTGGTCAAGCTCGTGCTTTGATTACGTGTACGGTTCTTCGGTTGAAACGTTGACCGCAGTTGACGGAGTGAATGGGTTCGTGGTGACGAGTGTGGCGTGGTTCAAGGGTTTAACTGGGCTCTCGAATTCATCAGCATTCGAGCAGACCGTTGCATGAGATGATCGGTGGACTCGGTATCAGTTGACATTTTCAAATTATGATAAGCACGAACACGATGTGTTGTTTACTGAAGAGAAGCTAGTTATATGATACCGTCAGTGAAACCATCGAATTGATAACAGCTTAACAACGATGTCACGTGAAGTGAATGGTGTTGCGTGTTTCGGATTTGGTGAAATGTTTTAATTGATCGCGATAAATATAGCAACAACAGATGTTGGACGTTTGCGCTTCAGTTTATTTTGCCTGTTGTGTATTCTTTTTTCAACAGAAAGAGAGAGTAAAAAAAGGCGAGCAACATTTAATTGAGAACCTGCTATCTATGGTGGGTAATTGGATTTAAATGAAAATGTCGAGCATGGCATGGCAGCTGTCGATAATCCTGATTTGGCATGACATCCAAGCTTGCCACGCTTGGCACATAAATTTAAAGGATGAAGTTATCATACAAAACGATTGATGATTTGCCTGCAATTAAAACGCCACCAAAAACCCACGTCTCAAAGAAACGAATTTAATAATTCCTCGGAAAAGCTGCCCCACCGTAGCGCCGGTCACTTCCGAGAGATAATTACTGACGCAAGCAAAGACTCTCGGTACCGGACCGGGTAACTGCCGGCGCTGGTCACTATCACCTCATAAAACAATCTTTCGCTCCGGAACGCCCCATTCGCAGTCCAATAAACCTTTGCCGGGGCAACTTTTTAATTGAATTGCTTATGAGTTTACCATGAGCCTGGGCCTGTGACCTGGCTAGCCCCCTCTCCCCCGTAAGTTAGTGCCTTTCATATTGCATGACGAGAGCTCCGGGATCCTGGCGTCCTTTTTCGTCCGAAACCGTCCGGGATTAGGCTCGCCAAAAGCTCGAACCCCTGGAGTAATGTCGACGGCATAGGACAGGGCCCCCCTTGTCAGCCCCCGGTGCGCCTGCCAACCTTTTCCCTAGCGCTGCGCTCTCATTCTTGCTGTCATCTGAGTAAATTTTTAAAACAAAAACCAACCCACCACCCAACTGATTGTTCGTCCTGACGGGGACCTTAGATGAGGTGGGAGCATCTTTCCGGTAGCACAACCGGTGTGCTCCCGGTGTGTCGGCTCTCTGGTGCCTTACCGAGAAGATGCCGATGATGGTGTGGAGGTCGTGGTCGTAGCACCTGCAACAATGGGGGCGGTATGGTGCCCCATTTACCGGGGCCAAATGTAGACAAAGGATTATGTGCGTCATTAGAGCATTGTGAGCATTTCTTGGCTTTGCACCGGCCGGTTGTCGGTACACTCGCTCGAGCACCATCCTCTGCTCACCTCCGCCAGCCGGTCAAAAAAGTAGAAAGCCCCCTTTAAAGAAACCCGTAAATTCGTTGCCGGCTTAGGTTGGCCCCGGTTACACCTATGGGAGCGGTACTCCAATGAGCGCATTACGGCGAGCGACGGATGCTGAAGTGAAAGGATTAAGGATTTTCATCGTCGTCGTCGTCTTCGTTGTCGTTGTCGTCGCCGCCATAGCAAAGCTTATGCATCATAGAAGCAGGGCTCATCTTCAACAGCTTCATCATCTCTTGTGTATACCGTTCGAAGGATTGTGCCAGTCGGCAAAGCTCTAGACCTTACACGCCGTAGTTCTTTCGGGCGTTGAGCCATCCTTACCTATCCTTCTTTCGGGACACCCTTTACTCCCCCCGGGGGTGAACATGAGTAAGGCTTTTAGTCGACCGAATGGCCGTGTCTACGACCTGTATGCAAAGTGCCAGTGGGAACTTCTCAATTCGAGTCATCACCACCACCACTACCGTCACTTGACAGGACTACACAACTTCCCACAATTACTGGCGTAAATTAGAATGTGATGGTGGTGTAAGAGCTTTGCCAGGCGAACGGGAACGGGGGAAATCAATTCATCTTCCGGATTATCCAAGTAACTCATAGAATATAGACAATGCGTTGGGAATGATGATTGAACAAAGCGAGCAAGCGAGTCTCATTTGTTTGGAGATTGTTTATAAAATAACGTTCACAAGATTCTCTGCACTTACTGCATTAATCATCAGTATGTTTGTTATTTGTTTGCTTTTCAACAACAGGAAGTTTGAGTGTAATTAAGTACCATATCAACATACAGTATGAAAAAAAAAGTTTATCCACCCCTGCAAGAAGTTTACATTTTGGCTATTTTCTCCGAACATCTTTGTCAAAATTGTTCGGAAATCGCATATTAATAGATTATTTTTTTATTCTTCTTCATTTTGCTTTTTATTTTTTGAAAAACAACCCACTAGAAAAAAAGATATTACAAAAATAATCGAGTAAGGTACGGGAAACATGCAAAAAAAGTTTATCAACCCCATACAAAAAAATGTATGGAATTGTATAGTATCGTATGGTTTTCTCTTCAAAATAGTCAAATAAGAATTTTTCTCTCCACTTCAAGGATGCAGTTTAGTGCCTTAATCTTTTACGCATCTTTTAAGAATAATAGAGTTATGCGCCTAAGAAGTACCTAACAAACTAATAGTTGTTCATTTCTTAGATATGCTCATAGAGCCATTTTTAAATGAATCAGTTGTCTAGTAACTTGTTGCATAACTCCATTATTTTAGGCGATACAACCATCGATAAGGTCTCAAAAGATGCGCATGAGATTAAAGAACTAAACTGCATCATTGAAACGGAGAGAAAAAAAATATTATTTGACTATTTCGAAGCGAAAAGCTTTTTTTTTTGGTATAGGGTGGATAAACTTTTTTGTCGTACCTTTCTCTACTATTTTTGTGATATCTTTTATTCTAGTGAGTCTTTTTGAAAAAACTAAAAGAATGAAGAATAAAAAAAGAAACTATTGATATACGAATTTTGATTTTCGGACATAGTTGTTTGGAGAAAACAGCCAAAACGTTAAATTCATGCAGGGGTGGATAAACTTTTTTTTCATAGTGTATCAATTGCTGTGCAAACCGAATACTGTTTAACTGGAACGCTTTCTAATCGTAATTTGATGCTTTAGATGAGCGTTATTCTGGGGTTGATACCAATTTCTATTTAATTGGCCAAACCCCAAGATGTAAAAGTGCTTGCAATGTTCTACTGCATCAACTGCCAGCGCCAAGAAATAGTGCAAGCATATAAAAAAGTAACAAAAAGCACTACAATATCTTACCCTTTTCTTCATTATCAGTTCCTTTTCGAGGGGAACCATGACTTGATGGTTGCCACCCTATCGCGTCCGTACAACGGCAAAAATGGATGCAAGTGCCATAAAGCGAGGATGCGGCACAACCGGACCGAGTGTAGCTTCCCTAATGGTGCAGGGCAATGGCAAAATTGTGTCTACGCCGTTGACGGCAGTACCGGCGGTAGACATCGTCATCGTCTAGGGCCCCGGGAGAGGCCAAAAGAGTAATGATAATGGTGGTGGTTCAGGAGATTACATGAACGCCGCACTGGCGATGGACTTTTGGAAGTAATAACGGCCGTGCGGGGCCGGGGCAGAAACAAACCCCGAATGAAGGGGGGGTGGGCAAAAGGGGTCCGTGTGCTCGAGGAAGCTTTGATGGAAAAAGTTGAATGATGATGTACTAACAACGTCATTATTGCGGATAGTTTACGTGCTCATTTAGTGACGTTCGGCATCCGCTGGTTTCGTTGCCGCCGTGGCCGTGGGTGTGATGATAAGTGGAAGTCAATTTTTTGCCCTGCGCCACAACAAGCCGCTCGCTTGGCGTCGTTGCCGTTGGATTATTAGCTTTCCAGCGAGCGAGAACGAATGAAGATGGTGGGAAAGTTTTCCGCTTCAATGCGCATTGCCGCAAAGCCACGCTAGAACGTAGCATACGTCTTCGTAGTAATTAGCTCGTGCTGTTGGGTGTTTAATGGTGCTCCATATCGGTGTAGAGGAGACTTTTGTTTTTTTTTTCTGGTTATGTCAATATTTGCATTTCAATATGGACGATTGCACTCCATTGAGTAGATATAATGAATCGTTTGAAATAATAAAAACACTTTAAATGCCGCATACCGTTACGCAGATTTAAATTCCAAGAGAAAGAATGCTAAAGCTGAATGCACGACATTTTTGCGGCAGTATTGCCGTTTTTTGCCTTGAATGTTCTGGTGCCATCGGTTATTATCCTGTAATGGGATCAGATTTAATTGGAAGCGTTAAAATGAAGCCGCTCTTATCGGTGCGCCGAATGGTGGGATTTCGTGGCTCGGGCAAACACCAAATATGCGTGGCACCATTTGGTGGTGCACCATCTGTTTCGGGAAAAAAAATCGGTTAAGAGAGTAATTAATTAATCAGAGGCATAGCATCAAACAGGTCGCGGACCGCGAACAGAGTACCACCATCATACCATCCGTGCTCGAATGGCTACAGCAGGTCACTGCAGGCTACCTTGCATCGGACCGGTGCGTGCGGCCACGCATTCTGGGGACATCGCATATTGGGCAAAGTTCACATCTGTTGATGAAAATTTACCAACGAAAGAAAAAAGTTGAAACAAATACGTGTCCCACTTCACTGTTGACATCCGAACAGACGCGAGCAATTATTGCCAGTTGCTCCGGCACGTCGTAGCAAAATGCCCTTAAACCATCGGAATCGGTTGCTCCAGTGCCTGTGGTAGAGGTGGTCACCAGCCATACCCATACAGATTCGGCGAACCCGCACGATATGTTGCATTATCATCGGGAAAATTGAATAAAACCCGTACATTAATTGAAAATCGTAAATTATGCGAACAGGAGTGTTGGAACAGCGTGAGATTCCTCCACACTCTAGCCTGCCATCGAACCGAGGGCCCGTAATCAATGAGGGAAAGGTGATCGAACAGACAACGTTTTCCGGGAAATTGGTAGAAAAGTTGTGGCAATGCTGATATGTGCGTTTGTAATAATGTTAACCCGTTGGCTGGCAGGCTTTTGTCAATGCAACGAATGATGCGTTCTCATGGTCGATTGGAACTGCAAGCAATACTGTAGCTTCATTTACCAGGAGTTTGTAAACTATGCTAAAATTCACACGAAATGACCCAGAAACCGATTGTGTGAAAGAGTGTTGCATGAATAACATTTGCACTCGATGATCCATGCATGTGGTTATGCAAAAAAAAAACGTGTTGCGCCATTTATTTCCGCATTTAAAAGGTGTTTAAATCCGTCCAGTGACTTGATGTAACTTGATAATGAATACAAAGAGGTAGCTGGAACTGCTCTGTACAGCGGGATGGATTATTGTAATGGGATGGCAACTTCGTGGTAATGATCAATTCCGCGCTATTGATTGGAAATGGTTTTAAAAAAATAATGCATCCATAAGAACGCCAGGTTGAGCTGATTGTGATATTGGCGCTTTAATTAGCATGCATTACACGCTGGACCATTTTCAAAAGTGTGTTACCAGGCGAGGATACTATCCTGTGTGGCTTTGGCATTTCGGTTGAAAAATGTTCGCAAAATGAGGAATATGTTTGTAAATTATCCCTGGCTAGAGGTCGTTCGACCGCGCTGTGGATAATCGTTTCATTTTGAATCATTTAGTTTGAAATGGTTAGCAATTAGTTTTAGATTGAATCACTGCCGGTGGGGTAGCTGTATGTTGAAGCTACAGAAGTGCAAAACTTTCATATCACAGTACAGTAGCTGCGAGAGCATCATTTGAAAAGCATCGCAAATTATAATTCGATATTACATTTCAATTAACTATGCAAATGGCATAGAGACGTAGCCCAGGGAAGGATCGAACCAGCATCGAACATGTGATAATTGAGGATGGTGCATATGGCTTCTGGATTCGTGCATACGAGTCACAATGCTAGTCTGCTGGAGGTAGATCCTGCTGGTCCAATTTGTATTCTACACTACACAGATGAGTTGATAGAACAGATAGAATAAAAATCGCGTTATGGCGTTTCGTGGATGTCGATATTTAATGTGTGATATTATTGAAATGAAACTTTGCTTTTTTATAAATTTGCCTCATGTTCATTCTCCTTGAACTTTTGAGGTTGTAAAAAATGTCAGATATTTAAAAATGATTAACTAAATGTTATGTACATTTAGTATCTAGATTTTCATTTAAAAATATTTGCGGGAACGAAATCAATGCTGACTGTTAAATACCGTCCCGAATGGAGGCGCCTAGTGGCTATCGATGTGCATTTGAAATGTTAGGTGATCTGTATTCTGTTCTAAAATCGCGCAAACTACACCGCAGGCGCCAGCCGTGACAGAATCAGCATTGGTGGGTATTGCTTATGGTAGAAAAGTGAGAAAGAAAAACATTCGCATGTAATTTGCAATCACCAATTCGTTACCGAAAACCGGAGACAGATTTGGGTAAAAAGTTAATAAATCCCCCATCCAGCCTCGACAGTGCTAACCGTGCACAAAAAGGCTTCACCCTTAGTACCGCATCCAGACCATCATTCATGGAGTCATTGGAACCGAAGAGAAAACTCAATTTGAGTCAAATTTATGCAATAATAAAGATAAACATCGCATTTATTTACTTTACATTGATTTATGCAAAGCTAATAACACGCTGCCGAAACAAATTCTCTTTTCCATAAATCCCCACAAAGAGAGAGAAAGAGAGCAAGAGAGAGAGAGGGCGAGAAAGAGAGACGGACGGAGAGAGGGAGAGCCAGAGAGAAAAAAAAAACAGTCAAGGGACTCAATAAGTTTGCCGATAGCTTGGCCTGCACTTCCTGTGCGCCGGAAAAGGGGAACCAAATGGCAGCTCGCATGTGGCCAGTATCGCATTTTTGGGTGGCGTAAAAACCAGGCTATTTCCGGTCGGCTTATCCTCCCACAGACGGTGGTTGGATACTGTGTTTGCGATGTTGTTTTTCCTTCACTTTTCGTAGTCGCCGCGCTCATGTGTGTGTTTGTGTGCATGCATGAGGATCTGGGGGTTTCAACGAGCAGAGATGCATCCGAGTGCAGTCGTGCTGCAGCAAATGCGTCTACACTGTTCTGGTTGCACACTCTGCTCTGAGAATGAATCAGCCCAAAATCCACATGGAACATAATTGATGGAGTTATCCGTTCGTTTTATGGTGGGTGATGAACTTTCTTTAATAGTGCAGTTTTTTTTCGTGAACTTGCGAATGAAATGGGCATCGTTTCATATTTGAAAGTTTGTTCACTTTCATTTTACTCTTCGATATTGGTGTGTTTTGTTCGTTAACAATCGCGTAACACTGCGGTTGCTGTTGTAGGCAGTATAATTAACACTTCACTTTTGAGCTATGGAGCTCAGTAAAACCTATTTAGTGTTGATTAACGAAATAAATTTAGAACAATGGCACTGATGAGCAGTTTCTACTATGGCCTGTTGTTATAGTTTGCTGCTATTCTATTGTATTGTAGCTTTATGCATTGAAATCCCCGGATTTTTTGACCAACTTGTATACTTTATTCTTCAAAACTCCTTTCTAACAGGTCACACAAAGTAATTGCCATCCTATTCCACTACTTTCTTCCATCGATCAGGCATTTTTCGGATTTTCAGTTCGAAATATTTCAGTTTTAATGGTAGATGAGCAAGTCAGTCTCATAAGTGGATTATTGTACGTCTGTCATGTTAGAGAAGAGTAGCGTTAATATACAGATTCGGCAGACAAACAACGGATGCGCATAGTTTTGCCAGTCGACCTTACGCGAACATAATGAAACAAATCACAGAAAAGCTGCAGATTACGTTCCGCCTTTTAGTCAGTGACAATACAACAGTCACAATGCGATGGTAATTGTCCCCGAATTTCGCTGCGAAGTACATTAATCAAACTGACTCGCCGGTGCTGATATGTGCTGCTTCACAGCAACCAACAAAGACCAACGAAACCAGGAAGCAATTCTTTCCATTAGCCGGGTTTGCGTGTAGGTGGCTAGTTTGTTTTTTTTTTCGTTTCTATTCCCATCCCCCACACAGAGACTCAAGATGCCGATAGAATGTGCTGCTGCAATCTCGACCCTCTTTACTATTACGCCACCAGGTCTAATTAAGGCTATCTACTGTGGAGGCGCTCGGTGTGTCACTATCATTTATTTTCTTCACAAACGAGCTGCTTCATTCGCCCCCAACGGACGGTCCAGTCCAGTGGCCACCAACGTGTGCGCGCGTGTGTGTGTGTGTAGGCCATTCTTCTTGGAACTATACACACTCTGCCAAGACAATCATGCAACAATCGAGAAATACTAAGTCACGCCCGACCTTCCAAGTCTTCCTTGCTGGCCATGTTACATACACACATGGACTACCGACCGATCAACCATCACTGGGAAGCTCCTTCGGCCGACCGGCACGGCATGGCAAGGCCAGGAAGCCTGGACTGGTAATGGAAATGAAAAATGGCACTCATCGAAGCTAATCGAGATAACGGATCTCGGTCTGGGTGTCTCTACCGCTACCGGTCACCACTGGACAAATCTGTTTGCCGGTTAGACTTTGATAGTAATTAAAATGGACGCATTTTTCCTACCTCCGGCCGCCGGCTATTTTCCTGTATACTGCACACACACATACATATATACCGGTGGTCTAGTCTTTCGGGCGAAGTGATATATTCTTGGCCAACGAATTGATACTCCGGGTGGGTACGAGCGGGTGTGACTTACGTAAATGTTTTATTAATCATTGGTGTACCTCCTAGTGGCTGGGCGTACCTATAGTCAGTGCCATCCAGAAGCTGTCCTAAAGGGCACACAATCAGGTGAATGAATATCAATTACTTTGCTCGACGGATCCTCCGGATAGTTGCGATCCACCGGGGAATGTTTCACTTCAACTGCAGCACTGAGATGATGATCCAATCGAACTGCAGCTTACATTCCCTCGTGCACCGGTATTATGATGGTCAGTTTTTGTTCGTGTAATTTTTCCAAAAAAAATCGAACTGAACTGCATCGAAAGCTGAGAAGAAAAAAAAACAGCGCAGCTATTTATGAAGGTAACATTTGTGCGATTTGAGAACTTGTGCAGATGAAAAGTGGTCCCATAATGTCTCGTGACTTTTTCGCTCTGTCGCCGTCTCCCTTCCTTTCTCGTTGAATCCAACAGAACAAAAGGCGCTAGCGACCAGTAACAAACTGTTGCACACGTATACCGTTTTGCTGACACGACCAGCCACGGCGTTAACGAGCAGCCACGACGGACGGTGGCTCTCGTAATTCGTGCCCTCTGGCATTTTGGGGTCATTTATATTTGTCCTTTCTTCAATGGCACCGTGGCCCTTCGGTGGAAGGGTCAAGAAAAGTGCCAAGATTTCCGCTTGACCAAAGTTTCGCCCCCTAGAAAGGCCATTCGCAAATCCGCATCCGGTACGCAGCGGACCGCGGGTAAGGGTGAACCGGGTGCAGTTTATGGTTTTTTGGCTGAAAGAATAAGTGATCTGTCATGTCGGTCGGTGGCGTGTCCACGGAAAAGCTACCACACCGGCCAGTGTTACCGGTGCACCAATGCATTGTTTCAGTGTTCCACCAGTCCGTGGAACCCTGGAGAGGCATGGTTGATTATCGAACTAATGGCCATTTGCTTGAAACGTGATTCTGTATCGGGATTTCGAACGAAATATTGCGCAACGTCTTGCTATTTTTTTATAAAAAAAAACAAATTGATACTAAGAAGATGTTGTGTATTCGGTATAGTGAAGTAAGTATTCTATATGCGATCAATTGTGCTTATCAAACAATCGACACACTGCTAGCGTATTGTACTATCAGACAACCTTATTCCTATGGTGAAGGTCGAACTTTCTTTGTTTGTGTTCTTTGGCTTTAAAAAGATGGTATCAAAGTGTCTTGAAAAATCACTATGTTATAATTACTTATTTGCCTTAAAAGTGTTATTTTTCATTTGAATTGCTCTTCAAGAGACGGCGACAAGCAAATAGTATACACAATGCATCCCGCTACTTTGAATCACGATTCCCAAAACCTGAGTTTTCAAAGCCGGTGCCCATCGTAGCATAAAAACTACTGGACCGATCGATTTGAAATTTTGAACACACAATCTGTACACTATTTGCCAGGCATCCCCGTCGAGTTTTTATAAAAATTGTTGATACTTTTTTTTTTTAAATAATTATGTAAAACTCGTTTTTTGAGGTAACATTGAAAACAGTATAATTTTTTCAACATCAAAAATCTGCCAAAAATCTAAAAACGGGAAATTCCACAAAAACTCGACCTGGCTACTTGGATAAAATTTTTTTCTAACAAAAGAATATTCATCTGAATATTTCTGATCAACCAGCA
>NC_064874.1:34821902-34826902 GCF_943734745.1 Anopheles darlingi | reverse complement strand
ACGGTGTTACAATCCTGGAAGTGAAGTGAAGTAGGTAAGTTGGCAGATGCTCCACATGTGGCCATCATACTGGGAATATGGAATTATAAAAATCTATCCCGAGCTGGAGAACCGTAATTGGTGGCAAATGTGCTGAAATATGCAAACTGTTCCTTACCTAATGAAGGAGTAAATCTGAAGCGTTGTTGGTTGGGTAGAAGCGGTGAGTGAAGAGGATGTAAATGAAAAGTTGACCAATATCATCTCTCCAGCTTGATGATGTTGTGCTAGATGTAGTGCTAATAGCGATGCCCGTACTAATCACGATGCATTGGCAATTAAGGTAGAATATTACAGCGGAAAATTGATCATACTTGGTAACTCGATGTACTTTCAATACATTTCTGGTTCGCGTCTAGCTTATCTATTAGCAGTTTTAGACAGTCTTTACACATTTAAAAGGAAATATTAGTTTGATCTTGCTGATTATTTATTAAAATTATCACCTGTTTGAGATTAAGAAATCGTTTGAAATAGTTTAAAGATGCCGTTGGTCGTTCTTTTAATATCTATGCAGGTTTGGAAGTTTAAAGATATAGTTCCGTGTTCGGTTCAATTCTAGAATTATTTAAACGTTATTACTGGCATGTGGAGCGCAACAATGATAAACCACATGTGTTGAATATTCTAAATATATTCCATCAGTGGTACTCTAGAACCCGTTTCTAATCGTTCCAAGAGCATGGCAGTTCATTCCAACACGTGTCTAGAATGATTTTCATTTTTCATTGAAATAAACGACGAAAATCCACGCCACATACTGGAGTTTACCATAGCTTTAAATTTAATATTTCGTGATTCTTCCGATTCCGATTTCTTCCGATAATTAAAACTCATTCGATACCACATTTGTTTAGGCTTGTTTGTTAAAGTTCACAGAGTTTTCATCATATTCACCTGGCATTTGATTTGAATACAATGAATTCGTGCATAAAAAAACAACATCCAATACATTCATCTGGGAAAATCCCATGAACATGATGCATTTTAGCTAATATCAAATGGCTTAATATTACAAATTCCGATTTAATTCTAGCACGATTATAACCCCATAAACCACATCTCATGGGTGCAAAATTCTATCCAACAAATTCGCGTAACAGAACAAAGGAGTCTATACCTCTCTCTTTCTCTCTCTCGTTGCTATAGCGAAATTCAATAATTTGTTCCTTATCGATGCGAACAAAGCCTCCCGCATAACGCTATACGCAGTGGAAGGCGAGGGAAGGATGGTCTATTCTGTGTTCTATCCTGTGGGGTGCGTTCGGAATTGATTATACTTTCACAGGTTGCACGCTTTCCGTTTTCCACCACCGTCCACCAACAACGCTCGTAAACAATACCACTGACCGACCGACAAACCTAACCGACACGACCTTACCCGAGGTCACATCACAACGGTGCCGACCCACTCCAACCGTTCCACCAACCGCTGCCTGCATTTGTTTGTTTAGCCGCATCCTGAAAGCCGCACCGAAGCGGCACAACATCGGTTTACCGGTGCCGGAAGTATGCGTATCACGCAGTGTGCTTTCAGGATTCACGAGCACGGGGGCACGCAGCTCCAGCAATTATTATAAATAGTCCGATTAGGTGCCAATACATGCAGCTATGATGCGATAGATAGCTACACACAGAGACAGAGAGAGAGAGTGAGAGAGAGGAAGAGATGATGGAGGGTGTGATAGGGTAGATTGGTCGGACAATGTCCAATCCAGTGTCCATGGGCCATGGGCTGTGCCATTCATTACGCCACACTACCACCCAACGATCAAGGAGGTGAAACATGAGGTAGGTCGGGTAGTCGTGGTGTTGGGTTAACCGTGAATGAGTAGCTTCAATGGACGAGATATTGGCCGGACATTACTCTTTCTTCCGCGCACTGGGCTCCTGGATCTCACAGACACAGACCACCACCGTTGGGTTTCCTCGTTGGGCATGTTGCACGCCAACATAAAACAGCGTTCGTACCGCAACCATACAGTGCACTATCAAATAGTAGCTTCAATTTCCTTCCCTGTTCATTGCAAATGTTACATTGCGATTGGTGTTTTACTGAATGTTTTTATCATTGGTTATCAGTCAGTCGTAAAAAGGTCTTAAATTTTGCTCGAATACACTTTCCAATTTGTGGGAAAATGGTTCGATTAGTTCAACAGTACAGTAGTTGCCATAGCCACAGAATGTAGCATTACATCTATACGCCGCATTGTTCCAGTAACAATGGTTAGAGTGTGTGAGAGTATGGGCTGTGATAGTGGAAGCACTCCTTACACACTCCAAACAGCCCTTGTTGAAACGACTGCAAACCAAACCAATCCACTCCGATCGAACCCGCGCTGCTTCCGGAGCCTCAACGCGCGAAGTGGGTGGATTTGGTGGCCTTCATCCTGGCATCATCCTGGCAGCACACTGGCAGGATGCTGCACCAACCCCAGAGCAAATTGGCTGAATAGCTTCAGCGAGTGCACCGCAGAGTATGCTGGCGCGTAAGAATGGGTAAGTAAAGAGAAGGGAAGAGAGGGTACAGATACAAGATCCAGATCGATGTTAATGTGGTTGCTGCAAACGCCACCGCGACGAAGTTGGAGCATAGAAGGGGGGCACGACTGTCGCTGTGGCCGCCTAGATTCACTATCGCATCAAATGTGGTGTGAATGCTAATTTATCTATTTACTGCAGTGTAGCCAGGGCATGACCACACACCCACACACAGCCACACACACACCCACATAGACACATACTCATGGGCAACATGAGCCCAGCATCACGGCGATACGTGAGATCCATAGGTGATCGGTTATGGTCTACCTCAGCATACATGGCATGGGAGGGCGACCGAGCGAAAGCGGCCGAACCCACCGTTACCACGTGTTTTACTACAGTTCCGTATCATGTCCGGCGTATGCACGGGCTGTACCAAAGGGTGGGTGACCAAATCTGTCTGTCCGTTGTGTTGTGGTAGGTTGCGCTTGGCTGCTCGGCACGCCACGATCGAGAGCCAAAATGACAATGGGCTATCCCATCGTCGTTAATTTTAAACGATTACAATTCATTGCGTTTTAGTGTGCGATGCCTTGTCCATCGGTTGTATAGTTTGATAGCAGGTAGCATCTGGCTATTGGATAGTGGTGGTATGTGCCACTTTTGAAATGGGAAAATCCTTAACCGAAAGAAGGAATGAAAAATTATTATTACTTTGTAACGGCGAGTGTCTTTTACTGGAAATGGGGCATTTTTTTGTGGATAATTTTTAGGATTGTATTTTGAACTCTCAACACTGATTTCAAAAACTTAACATGATATACAGTATGAAAAAAAAAGTTTATCCACCCCTGCATGAAATTAACGTTTTGGCTGTTTTCTCCAAACAACTAAGTTCGAAAAGGACAGATTGTATATCAATAGTTTTGTTTTTTATTTTTCTTTATTTTACTTTTTATTTTTTTGAAAAAGACTCACTAGAAAAAAAGATATCACAAAAATAGTAGAGAAAAGTACGAAAAAACAGTTTATCCACCCCATACAAAACAAATATGGTTATCTCTTTAAAATAGTCAAATAATATTTTTTTCTCTCCATTTCAATGATGCAGTTTAGTTTTTTAATCTCAAACGCATCTTTTGCGATGCTATCGTTATACGCCTAAGAAGTACCTAACAAACTAATAGTTGTTCATTTCTTAGAGATGCTCAAAGAGCCATTTTTAAATGATTCAGTTGGCTAGTAACTTGGTGCACTTTGAACAAAATATATATCTTTTCGCAAGTAACAGTGAAGTTTAATTTGCCTTTAAACAATGCAAACATTGAAACAAATGACAATGAATGGACACATTAAACATACACACTCTGCACACTGCAACGAAGGAACGGATTGCTAAAAGTTCATACTTGTTTGCTGTCTTCCGGATGTTTGCGTTCATAAGGGAGTGCCTCTCACGCGTTACGAGAACATTAATAAAGAAACTTCCGACGCAAACTTCGTTTGTTGGTTTAAGCAAAAAAAAAACAAAAAGAAAAAACAAAAATGCTCGCATGTAAAGAAAAACGGGAAAGTCCGTGGCATTTCCAAGGGTTCAAGCTTGACTGTCCAGGCACACAATACAACACTACATTGTTTGCAATACCAGCGAAACACACAGCAAATGTGCGCCGGTAGGATAAGAACCACCGGACAAGAAGAAGAAGAACAAAACACAAACAGCAAGGCGCCATGCTTTTTAAGGGTCTCAATAATTGAATTCAATCTGTCAAATGTAAACGAAGTATCGACCAAAGTACGTTCTCCATTTGTGAATTTGGTGCTCGCGGCCCTTTTCTGTTCTGGTAGATGATGTGTGTGTAGGTGTGCCACGGAAACGGAGCAGACAACAACGCAACCAAGTCGCGTATCGGCAAATCTTGTCGACGATAGGGTTTCTTACGTTCGTACGCTACGAGATCGCCGTGATCGTGACACGCTTTCCGATGCACGACGTCGACACGTCATAATGCGGAGGTTCGAAGTTGGCCGTCGCAACCTCGTGTCCACTGTGCATGCTGTGCTGTGCCATGTGGTCCCGAAGGATTCCAAATCTTGAACAAGCTTACCGGCGAGGCGAGCGCTCGGTTGACAGTAAAGTGTCAGCAGAACCATCGCAAAGAAAGGGAATGGTGTGGGCTGATTTTGTTTTTCTTACATTTTCCGCAGTCTCCGGAGTCTCCCCCCCACTCGGAAGTAGAAGCATTGTAAGAACTTCACCTCACGGTGCAGCGACGCGAGGACAAACAGGGAAGCACAGAGATGAGCGGGGATCCTCAAGAGATTCCGGTTCGCGAATGGCGCCATTGTGGGGCTTTGGAACACGGCACTAGAATACACTAGTTACAGGGACGCCATTGCGAAGTATTGCGCCATCGTGAGCGCGTGAATGTGCAACGGGCGACGAGGCGGGGACTGCGGAATCATATCGAAATGCG
>NC_064874.1:34751902-34816902 GCF_943734745.1 Anopheles darlingi | reverse complement strand
ATAACATTAAGGATGGAACGAAACCGAAAATCATCATTAACCCCACAGAAGGAAAAAATAAATCATCCGTTTTTCCCCGCAAGCCTTAAATCGTTATAATTTGCTTAACTTAAACCCTTGAAAATCCAAGCGCCCTCTGGCCATAGTGTTGTAGCAGAATTTTCAATTTACAGTCCGACCGTTACCTTCCGTAAATCTCACCTTCACTCCTCGACTTCACGCCGCTCGCGTCAGTGTGTTGATCGCCACGGTGCCACGAAAAGATGAATACCGAAAGAGGTCGTCGGCGGCGGCCGTTCACCTTAAAGTGAACCGCTCAACCAAAACCGAAGTGTCGAGCCGTATTCGTACTCATTCCGTTCACAAGGTGGTCGACTCTGGTGGTGTTATGTGTTTCGTTTTCATTTCGTCGTGTGTTTTTTTGTTTCATGCGTAACTTACCATACCTAGTGACATCTAGCGTCTACAACCATGTAGACGAGGCGAGGCCCAAGGTGTAGAGAAAGAGTTGGAAGCTGGAGGAGACCCCCCTCGGTAGAACCGACCGAAGTACCGGGACTGGGTTCGTACAAAGAACTTTGTCGAAACGGTTTCTCGAACCATAAATTTCTGAGAGCGTTGAAATATTAAAATGGGTAAGCCTAACCCCGAAAGCCCAGCGAGCCTTCCGGGTGGGTCCGGGATCCTCTAGCACAACCCGTCGGTTCGTTGGCACGGCGCGGCTCGGTTTCGGTTTCGGTTAACTCGATCCCTTTTTGCCGTTGGTACCGCGAGTAGAGCAACGCAAGCTTATGCGAAGCGAAAGCTTACTTCGCCTTTGAATCGCCTCGATTTATGCTGGCATTCACCTTCCCCCTTCCCGGGGGCTCACCGTGATAACTCCTGCATGACGAAACGTTTGATCCGGAAAACTAGTTTCTATTTTCCAGGACAGCAAACATCATCAAAAAAATGTGCCTGCTTTTGCACAGACCCCGAACCGGGTTTGGTGACAACAAAGGATTTCACCTTTTCGGTCACCCAACGCTACCAACCCTCGTGGGAGTTTACCATCGTGCGAGAGTGTAAAACGAGAGAATCAAACGGGGTTTTTGGCGAGGACCGTGAGTTTGGAGAGTAGTGGTGGTGTGTGAGAAATTTCAAACCAACCTTTGGCCCAACATTTCCGTTATTACAATTGCCATTGCGGCTAAAACCTTTGAAACAGCAGCAAGAACGGCTAGGGTACGCAATTTGAGCTGCAAAACATTTGAACTGAGAATTACTTTGAATTTTGTGTGACTTTAAATGGACTTTTGAACCTGCGAAATAATATGTTCATTATTGGTTTAAATTTCGATCAGTCTTAGTGATCAGTATTTGTACAATTTACCCCAACGTTACTGCATGTTTGCATGTTCCGTTCAATCCTACGACGAAAGCAATTGACACTCTTTCTTATGTTGATCAATGCCGGGGTTGGGCTAAAAGTAATTAACAGCGTTTTATCCGTTTCCGCAAAAGTGAGTCCAACAATTCGAAGTGAATGAGGGAAATGCACAAAAAATACGGTACGCAAACATCTTTGAAACAGGGACCTGCGAACGACCGGAACAACTGGCAGCGGTGGATCAGGGAACTTCATTTCCTGCAGGAAATACAATATTTTATATGCATCAGGCACAGATACAAATACCTTGGTTCTTTCGCTTCTCTTTTTCCTGATTAAGCTGCCAGGTTTGCTGTGCTACCAGCTATTTGGAGCCGAAGGAAGAACTGAAATGCTATGAATAGTGTTTGATTCCCTCCCATCTTCGCAAAGCAAATGCAGCGAAGCATCCGGAAACGCTTCATCGCGAGGCGACTATTTAATGAGTCCTTTTTTGTTCCGATTTTCGTTCGTCATAGTGTTGACGGTTCCAGGATATCGATGGCTCTGTTTTATTGCCTTGCATTAACTTTTTACTTGATCTTTGTCATTTGCACCTTTTTGCCTTGGCCGACCTGTGCAGCAATCGTCTTTTGGCGCTCGATCAGCGATTCGATTTTCGATTTTATGCTTTGAAATCGAATTTCTTTGAGAATCGAGTCACCTGTTCAAACGCGATTCACCTCCGTGGTACCCATTTGCATTTTCAGTTCACTCGCCGTTCCGTTTTCCGTGCTCACAATTAATCTTTGTCTTTGTTTTTTTTTTCACCTTAAGTTCTGGTGATTGATTCGAAAAGTTGCTGGTCCCGGCGCATCCCCTCCCATGGTTTTTGTGATTGAGGAGATGGCGTAAAGTATAAGAACCTTCTGCTCTAACGAGTACAGAATGTAGTGGAATGTGTTATGGTTCTTAGCAATGGAGGCGCCTGGTATGTCACTCGAACTTTCTAGTCACACTTCCACTATTTAATTGTTTTTTCCCCTTACGCTATTTAATGTTCATGGATTAAAGGACGCTTTCTTGTTCATAGTGGAAGCTATAACATTCACGGTCACACTGGGATTACATAATATACAAATGGGGAAATTAGAAAACTGTTACCTGTAACTGTTGTTCGGCACCACCTTTCTTGTGGCTTCACTGTTTCCCTTGAGCACTGAGCATATTTTATCTCACTTGTTACAGATTCCTCCCTACATTGGAGACTGTCTCTTTTGAAAACATCTGTCATTCGATGTTGGCTTTTTCTAACGTTTCCAGGATGAGTTCTTAATGGAATGCGAGAATGTGAGAAAAAAGACGGCAAGCATCAGCATGCCTGACATCATGTTCCTTCTCAGGTTGATAGATCACTTCTTGCTACCTGCTTTCTCCCTTATCCCCAGACGAACCAAATTGATCTTTCATTTGTTCGGTTTTTGTGTTCGACTCCGTGTTTTGGCCTACACTTTCATTCGCTCAAGAAAGGTGCAGAAACGATGTCGAAAACCGACGGCATTAAGGTGTGACATTCCATCGAACAATCGAGCCGCATTTGTCAGAATCAATTTGCATTAGTAACCGAACAAACCGCAACCGTCGGCCCCGATGAAGGAGAAGGTGATGGGCGGGAAATCCAATCAATACTTTCCCCGAACTCTTTCTGCGCGAAGTTGCAAATTAGATGTCTCGTGAAAATGATTGCCATACCTGGAACGAAGTGTCACTGGGGACTTGTTTTTAATTGCTCTCGACACTGTCGAGCTGGTTTGTCTCGTGTGAATTTTAAGAATGTGCTAAGGCTCAACTCAACATCTTTTTTCCCATTATTAAAACTCGTTCCTGATGATGTTTGCTTCGCTTTCCGCGAAAACTGAATTGCAGCTTCGACAGTATGACTATTGCAGATCGATCGTGAAGCGTGGGATTGTTTTGAACTTGTCACAGAAGAGTGATTTCAACGGAATCGACGCTACCGTAGAGCAAGTCGTCTAGTGTCAATTTTGCTCGTTCACTCGTTCACACACTCACTTCAAAACAGCGCTATCAATGACTAAATTTCGTTCGTTTTGGCCCTAGATTGCAAAATGTGAGCCGGAAGTTGTCATTGCTGTGCCATTTTTTTCGTTGAAAAGGTAATTCTGTTGAGTGGAGTCAGAAATTGAGTTTTCTTGGAGGCGTTGCGTACCCTTACACGACAACGTTTCATATTTGGTAAGCAGTCTTGTCCTTGTTTAGCCTGAATTTACACCTTGCGTTTGAAGTACAAAACAGATGTGGCGGGCCTGGGTGATGGTTGACGTAAACACCTTTAATCCTTCGTTAGGGATGCAATGTTTACGAAGTTCGACCCTTCGTTGGTTCCCCATCAAACGGTAACTGTTGGCGGTGTATTCACACCTTGTATCCGGCGGCAACAGCAGCAGCAGTAAAGGGTAGGTGTGAAAAAGAAAGGTCACAGTTTGTTTTCATGTCGATATTAAGTTTCCTTCTCGACAAAGTAATTGCTTTGATGTCGGTTTAAATATTTCATTAAGACGAGGTTCCTGCCCACACCGGTACACCGGAGTGGGTGTTGCCATCGCTAGTTCGTCGGATAATCTCGTTCGACACATTCTCGCTGATACTGTTTTGATGCCTTTCTGTTGTTGATTTCGCATCATCAACGGACCATCGATATTGGATGAGTATTATTCCGAGCGAGCGACCTGCAAGAGACGATGTTGATGTCGCGCACGAGATGAGCTAGCGGGAGAGTGTGTTGCGATGTTTTCTTACTCTTTACATTACATATTGTTGACACGTAATTCTGTGAATTGCGGTAGACGATATGACTGCACGGTATTTTTTAATAATTTGTTGTGAACGAAATGTTTCGCAAGTATGTAAACGTATTGACAAAATGGTTCGAATCAAATCGAAACATAAAAAAAAGTTTAAAGGTGGTAAATATATGCTGTAACAATTCGAAGGCGATAATCCAAACATTGTGCCCTGGAAAAATATTTTACCATTCATTATTATTGAATAATACTATAGTATTATTTCTGAAGAATCCCTTTATTTAAATTCCGCTGTTGTTGTTGATGAAAAATCCGTAGCAGGCAGAGGTTGTATGCTACATGCCAAAAGGAACCATCATCGATTTTCCACCTGGCACATTGTGATTCGCCAGCGACTTTTGCGGAGGCGCATTTGACGTTGTCACGTATAGCGAACGGTTTGGAAAGGGGCGTATAATGTCAAAACAGATTGATTCCCACTTTGCATGGCGTTCCCATCTGGTCGCGTTCGGTCAGCGGTCGGTGTGAATGTCACACATCAATTGAAACGACAAATCAGACATTCCGGCAAGCATCAACATCAGGGATACAACCGGACTGGGATACCCGGTGTACTGGGCGCCTCCATCATCGGTACCAGCGATGATTGTGATCATGGTGTGACGTTACCGTTGTCAAGCTGTTCGGGGGAATAAAAATAAAATGTCAATCCATAATAAGGGAAAACGAGGGGTAAGAAAAACGGGAAGAAAACCATCATTGGTGGTGATGCCATTCCCGGACCGAGGCGACAATCTGGGTGTACCCTCGGGAGAGGATTCCGACTCTTCACCAACCCCGTCAAACCCTTGCGCCCAACCCATTGACATCCTCGGCACCAGCTACCACCCCTTAACCGTTGCTTCGTTCGCTTCAGGCATCAGGTGTGTTTGGTTGAGGTTCAATTGAAAAAAATTGCCATTTTGAATAATTTATCATTTTCCTATCATTACGAATGTCACCAATGGTTGGTGCGCCTGACGATGGTGGTAGTGAAGGAAGGATGGAAGCATACACGCACACACACACCAGGGGTACTTCATCCTTTTGTGTTGGTAGCCGGAACGAGCCGGGAGGGAAAAGTTTTTCTTCGGTATTTTCGCTTCTCGCAAGCTGCACCTGCGGCGGTTGTCAACGGTATCGGTAGTGTTGCCGTTTGGATAAGACGATGTTCGGTACCCGGTGAGAAGCGCGTTACGCTATTTTTACCCCCAATGGATCCTAGAGTAGTATGTGTGTGCGAGAGACCGAAGATCCCAAGTAAGCGATGGATGGGCATCGCGAAGCCGGTTGCCATGAGTAACGCTCGAGGTACATGTGCAACATGGAACCAATTACACTTAAACCGTGGGCGAGCGTAATGGAATGAACTGCGAGGCATCTGTTCCGCGCGTTACCGGAAAGGATGAGCTTCCTGTTTGAATTGGTCCTACAATGGGAGGAGCTTCCGGCAGCAGATGAACAGAGCTGTTGTGCTGAATGAGCTGTTTTCATTTATCGAAACCGTCGGATTAAAGTGTTTCATCTTACGTAATATTATCAAGAAACTCTTCAAACGTAATAAGAAAAAGAGCTTTCGAAATAATACATCTGATGAGAAATTTAATCAATTATTGATTACTTGAAGTACACCATCAGCTCGATGTCCTAATGCAGTAAACGAATCTAATACGCGATAGAAAACGAATGAAGCCAATAATATGGCTTCGGTTTCGGGACATAAAAAACCTAAACAAAAAAAACTCAGCCAACGAACTACAACGTCCGTCCGTGGAAGACGTGGAAGTGGTTCCGAGGCGCTCGCACCACTCGACAAACACTCCAACATCGGACGGCAAATCACCGAACAAAGCACTGACTGACTGGCTGACTGACGCGAGCATATTGTCAATTTGGCGTAACGGACGGGATCCGAAGCCGATCAACGAAATTGTTTTCTATCGACGAACGCACTTCCTGCCAGCCGGCGCGGTCATGGTGCGCGCCCGTAGACAGTAGGCAGACCGGAGCTTCGGTGGCTGGTGGCGTCAATTTATTTTAATTTCAACCAGAAAATTAGATCCGTCAATCTTTGGCCCTTTGCCCTTTGGGCGCTGCTGCTGTTCAAGGTTACGGGCATCTATCTCCCCGGATCGAAGGGAGGAGGGGTGGCCACTGTGTCACTGTGACTACTGTGGGCCTGTCACTCGCAGTCACTCGTGTCGTTGTTCTGTGGATGCTGGCAAAGGTCTCTGGCATCCTGGCTGGCCTGGTTTCAGTGTTCAGTAAAGTGGCATCAAACGGACAAGCACGGCTGTAAGCGAGTAGCGAGCGGGCTACTTAATTGGCGCCATTACTGTTCCGGGCGGGAGATGTGGAGCATTGTGTTCCGAAAACGAGTCGCCATGACGCACTGCTACGACGCACTGCTTCAGTATTAAGCGGAAAACTAGTGCGTGGATCGCCGCCAACGCCGACGACAGCAGCGTTGGTCAGCTGTTTGAGGCGCAGCCTCACTTGCAGGCGCTGGTCAATGTGTTGGCGACGGCATGTGGACGAGGTGTCGATTCCGTTGTCCCTCGGTCATACCCGAAAACTGTGTCCATTGCTTCGTTAAAGGCTCATTTATTTCAAATGACCGTCGTACTAATTGTCTTCCGCCGTTTGCCGGCGATGTAAGTCCGGCGATGAGGATGAACCGATGCCTGGTTGCTATGGTGCCTCATCAAGATGCCGTTTGGGTCCGAATATTTGGGGCCGGTCATGGCGCGCCGCTCATTTGCTGTGAGCGAAACGTCACCGGCAATGCCCGTCACGTTCGTTACATCCGTTCGTGCAGCTGGCAGCAGGCCTTTTCAACGATCACCGCCACCAGCGGTCGTCAGCTGGTCCGGGGGCAATCGTGGGTTCCCCTTGGGAGATTTTTGGGAAAAGCGTAACAATGGACCGACACCGACATGTTGTCCATGCCTATAGGAATACCAAAAAGAGTGGCTTCACCTCCTTCTCCTCTCACTGGTAAGAATGTTTCCGTTTTCTTGCGAGACAAGCCAAGCCCTCGCTGGACACTAATCGCCCGGTAACTGGAGGTCAGTTTGGATGTCAAAGCGTTTGTAGCATTGGGTCGTCCCATTGGATGTTGCTTCCAGCTTCACCGGAACTCTCTCTCTCTCTCTCTCTCTCTCTCTTTCTCTGTTTCTTTTGCTGTGGAATGGGTTTTTGGGGCCCATTGAATCCCCAGATAGTGCTCGCCGGACATGCGTGACAAAGTCATTATTTTGCGTTTAGCTTCACGGAATCGCGTTGACGGGTTTCCCTCACGTCAGCTGTTGCCCAATCGCTCCGAGATGCTGCCATTGTTAGTTCATTATAGCACCCGGATTCACCAGCATCCCCGGGAAGGGCGAAATGAGGCCGAAGGGTTCGAGCGGCCGTCGCCGGAATTTTGCCGGAACGATTTGTTTGCCGTGGGAAGTTTCGCTGGCGATGAGTCGTTCGGTTCAAGTTAAATTCCTGAAGCGTTCCCCGAAGCGAGCGTTCCTGCCAAACTCCGATTGAGCGAGTTTGAGGTAGAAAAATTAAAAAAAGCGGAAATTTGAACAGGTCGATAGGACATTGAGTGTCGGTTTGAAGTTTAGGTGTCGATCTACCGTCACTGGCGACAGCTAGATGATGTTGCGCTGCACTTGTATTCGCCTGTTACAGTTTGGGAAATCAATTGAAACGATCGTCGACGGTGAATAATGTACATTTTTGAAGGGGTTTTCAAACATTAGACGCTATGTTCACTGTACAAGTATAATATTTTTCTACCAATGCGTTAGTAGAACATAAAAATAGCAAGGGAGATATTGATTTTACTTGACAGCATAACAACATTTATGTATTCAATGTTTTTCATAGACGGCTAGACAGTGTACGAAAGGATTCAAAAAGAATGTATTTACAGTACACTTTCTCTATATCTCTGTCTTTCATCGAACTTCACGGTTAGTTTGTTGACATGGATCGTCCAACATCTGCAGACGGTGCCAGAGTTCGTATAGATAAGAAGTACGACCATCTATCCACTGCAGAAAGTCCTGGAATCCTTGCTACACGCAATACGATGTTGACTTGAAGCGTGAAATGAAATTTTCCCACCAACCGGGGGCTAGCGTATCGTGAGCGTGCCATGAACAGCCACAGAAATCGACGGGAGTAGTGTGAGAAAATATGTTAAAAATATTTATCCCCTCCTCCCGATTCAACGCAGAGTGTAACCATCGAACATGGTTTGCAGAAATCTTTCATATCGGTATGCGGTTTCCAATACACTTTTGCGCACCTGTTTTGAGGCTCTTCCATTTTGTGCGGTTCCACCAACATGGTAGAGAGGTTCCGGTTTGTGATAGGGGTAAATGGACTACACGCTAGTTGCATGCGGATAATGTTTTTTTTGTTGCAGAAATGCGGAGCATTCAATGCATACGGAGTACCCGGCCACGGTGTTCGCTTTGCATCCAGCTGCACTACACAGCGCGACTACAGCACGTAGCTGGCACTGGGATGACTTCAGGCCGTTAGCCACTGTCGAGACGAGCTTGCGGAGTAACAATTAGAAGCAAATGTTTGGTTTAATGTGTCTAAGTAATTATCTGCGATGCAAAAATCGTTTATACAAACTCTGATTGCTGCATATCTTATCTAAATTAGGAAAGTATAATGAATTTCATGTGGTTGCCGATGTCCTTGATCAAGCTACTCTTCGTAGCTACTGGAGAAACTTAGCAATAGTTGTTGAAGAGAATAGATTAAATATACCATTATAATTGGAATAAGAGCATCTTTGCTTTCGATTACAAAGCGTGCTGCTTCGTTTTTCAACATTTTTATTCAAACCACTCACCATTCTATCACCGATTTCAACCCAGCAATGCAGAAACCTTATGTTATTATGTGCTACGCATTTGTCTTCGTTCGCGCGCTTCTGCATATTTGGCTCATATTTTTATTACTAATTTTCCGCTTCTGTTGTTCTCGGTTCCCCCCTGAAGGTGCTGAGCTTGAGCTCGCAGTAGTAAAGTTCATGACGACGAAAAAGTAACCCACATTGAGTGACGGGGATGCCAAAATGGCCAACGGGATTTGTTTGTATTGCCATTAGAGCCATTACTTGATGGACAGACAAGGCTGGTGGAACACGTTGTCAGTGTGAGATGGGTAGGGTAAAGACCGAAAGAGTCAAAAAAGCCCCACCCGTGGAGAAACTTCTGGGGAACCGACCGAAGGATGTCCTGCGATGTTGTTGTAGGAAAATTGAAAATCCCAAAACTGGCCTATTTGTGGTAGGCCTGACTTCGTCGACCGGACTTGTTGATGGTAAAGCTCAATTGGTAAATCAAAACATTTTGAAAATACGCTGAGTAACGAGGAACCGTATCGGTTGGTGGTGGAATCTTGTGTCCAGCCTCGAGGGTGGACATCCACCATCCGCTGATAGTGGACTGTGGGTGGCGTGAAACTTTTAATTAGGAATATGTTTCCCGCTGCTCCTGTCTGATGGCGCCGGTTGCTCACCGGTTAAGAAGAAAGTCCAGTAATGGCCGTCACTGAACCCGAAAACACGGAACAGACCAAACGGCTCAGCATCACCGCGAGCAGGCGAGAGAAAGGATCGAAAGGCAAGGCAAGAAATGTGCAAACAACTTGTTTCACCGACTCATCTTTATTAATTAATGTGTTGACGTGGAATGAAAGTTCTCTTGCTGTCTTGGATATTCTCTTCTTCTCTGGCCTTCCGTTCCTCGGAGGACTTTCTTTGTATTCGGGTGCTCTTGAATGTTCAACGAAGTTCTTTTCCAGTTTACGCTTTCTGTTATGTAGCCGAAAGCTAGGCGAAGGTTTATGGGCTTGCTTTACGAGTGGGGTATGTTCAAATCGATTGGTGATGCTTAATTATGTACGTGCGAAACTCACTATGCACCTCCTACTGGATTAATGCACCCCTTCCAATTGTTTTCAAATGAAGCATCGCAACGCCAATGTTTTAGAAACGATATTCCAAAGATATACGAAATTTCTGTCCTTTTCTCTCTTTCTTTCTTTCTTCTATTCGACTTTTCACTAACGAAGCAGTGTTTTAGTAAATTGTATATCACTTTTACAATCAGTGCACTATAGCACGGTTTACTCCCAAGATGAACGCGGTGTTGATTAAAGCATTTCAAAGCAGGCCTCACAGCAACAGTGAAGCGTTTAGTGAGATGAATTCCGATGTTAATCCGATTATTCGCTGGAAAGTTTTCCTTCGCAGCATCGGGGACACAACGTCGACGGCTAGCGCTCTGGCGCTCCGTATGCAAGTGTTCAACCGCTTCAGAGCTCAACAGTGATCGTGGAACCGGGAACCGAGACTCTGTGACGCTGCTGCTGCTGCTGCTGTTGCGTAGGAGAAAATATGAATTTCCACCATGCTGACCGTGCTGGCGGAGGGAAAATGTTTAATGAAAAACTTAATTAACAAGTAATAACGAGGCGGGTGGTCTGCCTGGTTATGCCTGCCATCGTCTGTGTTGATTGTGCCCGTGGTCTTGGTCGAACTAAAACATTTCAAAGAGCACTGTGCAAGGTGTTTGCATGGCGAATAAAAATTACCGCCAACATTCTGGTTCAGCTCTTCATTTAGAAGTTGATGGTACGGACATCGGATTTTGATGCTGCGGATCAACTTTCCAACACCTAAACCCAAAACCAAAAAGCAGATATTATTTAGCAATCAAAATGGGGACTTAACTCGGGAAACAACGGAAATCCCTCAAACATTTTTATTTTATGGAAATGGCGAAAGAAGCAATTAGAACGGGGGCTGAAAAGCGTTTTGAAACAAATTAATGCTCATGAAATCTTTTGCTAAGAAACGCTTTGATAGATGCTGTTTCATCTTTTATAATTAAATAGAGAATCTCCATCTCCCATGGTAATCTACGAGAACATCATGCTGCAACATAATAAACCGCACCGGGATAACCTACCGTGACCGTGCAACCGCCCATTAGCTTGGGATACAATTGACGGAAAACAATATTTCGCAATTAGCTGTCGGTAGAAAAGAACGATCCCTTTGCTGATGGTAGACCGAGAATGCGTAACAGAAACCTGTAAATGGAATAATTATAATTGAGCGCTGCAGCTACAGTACCGTCCGTTTGCTAGGAGCTGGCCCCTCGCGGTGAAACCTTACGGTTAACCTATTTCTTCCAGTTCAAATAACAGTCGGAATCGACACACAACAAACCTACACATAAAAAGGTCTGGAATACCAAGCCTTTGGCGTAGCCCGGTGCATTCTGTGCGATGTTGTTGCATGTTTACTCGCCATTAAATGCTCATAAATAAAGGCAAATCACTGGCAGACCCGGGGGGGCCTCTGTATCGTTTGCGAAGCGGAAAAAAAACTGAAAAAGTTAACCAACGGTTCGGTTGGCATGCTGCAATAAAGTGTTCCACGTTTCTATGGTAGCGGAATGCAAGGGAATATGATTGTTCTTTCGTTCTTTGCACCAAACCCCGGGCAGTGCACATATGGCGTGCCTTTGACAGCGAGCAGCAGCGGCAGCAGCAGCGAAATTGACATTTAATTTATGCCTGATCCTAACCACCATCGAATGATTGTAGATTTAGAACCACAACACTTTTGAGGCTTGTATGTCGCATCCCGATGATCGATGTAATTAAATGGATATGCATTCAACAGCTTCGTGGTTGCATACCGAGTGAACCACCATTTGCCAGTGCACACCACTGTGTTTGCGTTGTCAACAATGGTTTAAACCACAGGTGACGGTGTAAAATGGAATCGCCTCAAACAGTGAACTGTCAATAAAATGGTATAATTAATATGAAATGGCATCGAAAGCAGCAACGCAACTGCCACAGAGCATATTGTTTTTAAGCAAGGAGTATTTGCCATCGCAACTTTGCTGCTTGTATATCGTTTCATTTAATTTCGCTGCAACAGTGTGTGGGATTCACTATCTGTACCCTTGACCTGTAGTGTGCAGTAGCCTGGAAAAGACATGGCCAGCGGAATATAGTCCAAGGGCTGGCAATGAGTTATGAGAGCACAAAGTATCGTGCTGGTCTGAGCTTCGACCTGCACAGGCGCATTCCACGACCAACAACGCAGCTGCATTGCCAACACTCACTACAAACGTACCGGGACCTGGTGGTACGGGCATTAATGGTACGCCCATTCCCATTTGCGAACCGCATCAACACCGCGTGCTAATGCCACCATTTTGCTTCGTTCGCTAATCGTGGATAGAGTCGCGAGAATTTACATGAAACTGAAATATGTTTTCCGTCCTTTCCATTTGTTGTGGTCGGGTTTTCTGATTTTATTTTTCACTTAACTTTCTCACGGCCGCTGTGGAAATTATCGCTTGCTTGTGTGCGGTCCCGGGTCATCGGTGGCACACCAAACGCTCGGCATGAAACAGTGACCGTCACGTGTTTCCAGCATCGCGATGAGTTGTACCGGTGTGCGCACGGAGCAATAAAAGACACGAAATTATCATAATTTCACAATAATGCCATTAAATTTCAATTGTCTCTACGCGTCAGGTGAGCTTAGAAGGGATCGCCGGTGCCGGTGCCCTTGACGTAGCACCTTGCCAGCACGGTCTGACACGTGGTTTCAAGTGTTTTTGACCGGCACGGAAAGGGTTGAAAAGGGCGAACATATACAAAAACAAAACCGAAAAAAAAATCCGGCGTGTATAGATTCATTAGAATCTTTCGTTGGACCCCAACCCGAAGCGCTCTAAACGGCACAACGTTAGCCTGCATATTCCTATCGCCCTCCAGCCGGGCCGGGTCCAGTGTTCATCGTTACATGTTTACAGCAGTTCAAAATGAACTTTGTAGCATCCGCCGGATGTTATACGGATTCTGCGGTGAATTCCTTTACCGAACTATGCACCACCATGGCTGTGCTAACAAACTGTACAATGGCTTCAGCACGCTTTCCACTCAGCAGCACTGTACGGTGAAACAGCATCCGCTAGTTTCCGCGGTTTTCTATCTCCACTGTAAACATTCACTTATGTGAACGGAGCGGCGCCCAGTGAATGGAAAATGAAGGCACAACCGAACAATCTCCCTCGAAACCAAAACCGGAGTTAACCTTTCCGATCCGAACCGTTTTCCCTTTTTCAGCTTTTTTGTAGAGATATGCGTGAAGAAGAGAGAGAGGGCGTAAAAAAGGGATACACAGAGAGAGAGAGAGAGAGAGAGAGAGAGAGAGAGAGAGAGAGAGAGAAAGAGAGAGGGAAAGCAAAAAAAGTGGCCGAGTCGAAACATAAAACAATCGCATCCGTGGCCGCGTGTAATCGAGAATGGAATGGCCATAAAAGCCAACAGTGTGGAGCAAAATTAGAACCGTTGCCCACCACCGTTAGCGGTGGCCCTTTGGCCCCGGGAATTCCACACTCGCGTGGAATGGTTTCATTGAGTCGCGGGACGGCCCTCCGTCGGAATTAAGTTAAGCTGTGCGATACAATCTTAAAAACGAATCACGTCGTTACGAACGTCTGTCTGAGGGATTGCGATAGGATTTGGCTAGAATGTGGCCCATTTTACTGGGGCCCCTTTTTGGGCTTTCGCTTTCCATGGGTTTTTTCTCCTGTTGTTGTTGTTGTTGTTGTTGTTAGCCATACTCATTCGCAAGGGGATGCAAATTTGCGGTTCTTTGAACGATCTCCTGATGAGTTGTTTCCATTTATGTAGCACATTCTGTTTCCCATTCCACCTTCCTGCACTGCTCGACCGAACCGGGGTTTTATTGGGTGCCTTTTGAGGATAATTTTGGCTTTCGCGCCGGTTTTTCGCGGGGCCACATGCATCATCTGCGAATGGCAGGCAGGCGGTTTGAAGTGTAAATAGGAGCTCATCATCTCCATTCGGTGGATTGCCTTTATCGCGAATTGTTTTTTTTTGTTGTTGTCTGAGATGATTGGTGCAAGGTTTTCGGTCGGTAAACGGTCCTTCGAGGATATATGCTCTTGGGGAGGATAGGCGCAGCAGTTAAACTGAAATGCTTCTCATAATGAGGGTCGATATTTGGGCTGCTCGAAGCCGCCGTAACGCCACACACTGTCAATTGTTTAAACCATTTCCCCACATCTACCTTGCCTCGAGAGGCGAATCATGGAATGACTCGACTGGCGAGGGATCCTCTGTGTTACTTAGCGCGTCAATAACAATACCACAAAACATTCCGCTAACCACGCCATCTCGCTTAGCGTGAATCATGATGCTGCTTAAGTAGCGATTCCCACTACCATTTGTACCCTTTGCTTAGTTCGCTCTCACTACACTGTGACGTGTTTTTATGCGCACAAAGACTACCCATTACCGGGTTCCAGCGCCGAACGCTTTTATCACCTGCAACATTTTGTCAGTTCAGTGGTAGAATGGTGATTCCTTCTTCTTCTACCAGCGTGATTTGTTGGTCTACCGGTTCGGTCCATTAAGGAGAATCGTCTTCAGATGGACACGGACACACACACGCTTTCTCTGGTCACGCTGACCGTTACCGTTAGGGTGCCTTATGTGGCTAGTGTCTGGGAAAACAGCAACCACCACTCTCGTTTGGAGGAGAATGACAGAAATGTGTTGGCTAACCTTCCGGATCTGGATCCACGAGGGCCGTCGTTACACGGTGTTAGCAAATTATCCACTCGATGGCCAAAGAACGTTTCAATGGAGCTTAGCTGGCGTTGCTCTGCCATGAATGTCAACGAATCCATTGAGCAGTTCGTGAGTGTAATGGTGTTCTTGAAAATACGATGCCAAAAGGGTGGCGCTTGAGCTTTCGCGCACTTTCGGAATGCTTGTGAAGAGAGCATATTGTAAGCGGCGAATGAAATGGACATACACATGTGTCTATCTTGTTTATTCATCATTTGTTAAGCAAAAGATTGTGAGCATACTGGATGAGTGTGAGATCATTTTTGCCTAGAAATGAAGCGTTTTCCTCATACGATAATTCTAGCATATTACGTTCCGTCTGTTATAGAACCTATCGAACCAATTCCATGCTATGTGCCAATAGACTGTCAAATGAAAAAGGGTCTCACTTATTTCAAGACGAGCCAAAAGCGTATGATGTGTTCCCGAGGTAAACACAATCACATACTGTTTTGTGAAAGCATATGAAGTGAACGATTTTCAATCAAAGTTCCTTTGGCTGCTATCAGTTCAGGATGGGTTAGATGGGTTTCAGAAGATAAGTTTTTGGGGCATAAGACTTGCTCAGCTTGCATGGTGGAGTCATGACAGTGGCTCTGTGGTTTACATTTGATGACTTGTTTTCATCCGTCTCTTTGATATTGCGTCAAATGTAGCCAACGAAACCATAGTTCCACCTTCGAAATAACGAAGCACCTGGTATCTTTAAGCAGAAAGACGCGTCCGTTGATGAAGAAGTTGAATGAGATTCTATTGGATCAATAACACTGCATAATAATGGAAGTGTACGCCAGGATGAGCATACCACTATGTGGCTCACGCATCATTGATCGCTTTGAAGGCTAATGGAGCTTATGAGACCGCAGAATACCGGTTTCGTGAACATGGAAATTAATTTGGCTTTGCTTTAAGAACATCGATAAAGTGCAATGGCGTTCTGAACAGAGTTATGAGTATAGATCTTACGATTTCGATTTTGTAAATGTTATCACATGACAATTTCTAGATAAAATTTATTCATTCTGACAACGTTTTGTTCAGTCTGCAATTATCGCTACTTTAGTTCGTTATATTTAAATTGAAAGTAGTCCTGTAAGAACGCCACTCCGAAAACAATTGATTTCGAAGAGCTGATGAACCCTAATACTGGCATTTGTGCAAATTGTTCCTCAAATTTTGAACAATGTGCATTTTTACTAAGAAATACTGCAAAATGATCGGTGCAATTCCGTTATGAAATTATCAATCAAAAGTGCAATCTAAAGTTCAGATCCAATAGTTTAATGACTAGACTACTCCCTATTAGTTAAACTATGGAAATTGAACTTTATTTACTATTTTTGCGTTCACTTTAAGGAAGCTCTCATGTGTCTGTCATGAGAAATGTATCTTTTGTCTGCTCATCGACCGAATGTTAAGCGCAGGATGTGATAAATGTATTGGCTCATCTGGTCTACTCCGAAGCAACCCTTATGGAACTGCGTAACCTAGAGTGTAATTAACATCGAAAGTAATTTAAATTTTCGTCGTATGTTAATTATCGTTATTGAGCGCATAATAAAGTTTCGATTCGCCGAAATTCATTCAATGCAACAGATATTAGATTTCCGAAAACAGTACGGCGTTGCCCGAAGCACTGCTCGCTACGATGCACTTGTAAAGGCTTGCAACGGTTTCTCGCCTAGAGCTTTGGTGCGCTGTTCACTGGGAAACTAATTAACATGAACGTGTAAAGATGCCCCAGTAGGTTGTAAATTTAATAATTACACATTCTATTCTCTCCTAAAACGCCCCGACAATGCACAAACCGCAGAAGCATTGCTGGCATGAGGGTGCGCGATACTACATACGAACCAATTCAGCGTCAGCGACCCATCGGTTTCAACCTCAAACGCTCCCGGGAGTCTGCTCTTCCATTGCCGCACTACCACCAAAGACACACCATCGCTGATGAACGGTTCAAGGCGGGCGAATCTTCGAAGCTATCGAGACAGTCCTTACGACGCAAGGACCTCGTCCCTCCCTTCCTTAATCCGAACCGAGAGGCCCTGTACGCTAGGGAGATCTGGCTGGCTGTTTGCTTAGGTTTAATTTATTAAAATTAGTTTCATTTTGTTTGTGAATGCCGCGGGACGCAGGATTTGCTAATTATGCCCGGGCTACGGGCTACGAACTAAGGGCCACACGTTCGTTCGCTCGCACTTTGCAATCGGCTTTACGACCGCAATGCTACGCACCCACCACTCTTCGGGGTCGCTTTCGCCGAGCGGAAGTATCAGCTGCGGGTGCCGTAGAAAAGTCCGTCAGCTTCCGGCATCCGCACCGGGTCGCATGGTACCGGGAAAGTCACACCGAACGCAAACCGGAACGAACACCAACGCTTAAACCCCGCAGGCAACATCCCAGCTATGCTATTTACACATCGGGGGAATTGCACTTTCCGGCGGGCTGGCTGGCTGGTGGCAGAATGCGGATACGTCCCTCAGCTTAGGTCCTTGCACCGAGGACCACGCCATACCGAGCGACAGTGGATTGGCGCAATTGCTGCACTTAGTGTGTTTCTCCCAATGCTTGTCCTGCTAGGCGGTTGACATCCAGTCGCTGTGGCCAGCAAGGATGCCGTATGCTTGGGGTCTTTGTTGCCCCCGGGGCCGTCAACCCAACATCCGGTGTTTCCCGGTGCGTCTAACCGAACCCAAACCAGCGCGCGCACACAAACACACGGTTGAACTAGGCGACACCAACGAATCGTTCCCGTGGCCCCTAAAGGTCTCGCCGACTTACTGACTTCACAAGCGCACGTGTCTGTCTGTGTGTGTGTGTGTTCCGAGCAGCTGCTGCGGGCTTTACCAAACACCCTCGAGCTCATCGTTACTTATTAATCGTGCTAGACACCGTTGCGTAGCGGGGATTTGGTACTTCTTAAGATGACACCAGGCGCCGGAGGAGGCTGGGACAAGAAATAGGAGCCATCACGGTGGCTGCTTCTCTTCCGGGCCAATGCGGAAGACCACATTCCCGGGGACACACACACATATACAGCCTTTATGCTCTATGGATCGTGTGCTTGAAGGAAATTAATTTCTGGAGCACCAAGCACACACCCAGGGCTAGGCATCGTGCTCCACAAATTCCGCTTCCGAGAAGGGAGCTCGTTGCCAAGCAACAAGACGCTTGCTGTACAACGAGACGCCACCCATGGTGTAGTGTGGTATTTCCATAAATTTATTCTTCGCCAATAGAAGCACAGTTGAACCCAACAGAAGGCGAGCGGTCAGTGACTCGCTGCTTTGGTGGTAGGTGTATGTTCTTGTAAATATATCATGTTGAATCTGACGTATCAGGAAAACATGGCAGAAACACCTCATCCAAAAATAGTTTGCCACAACAATAAGGCGTTTGTTTTCTATTAACCTTCTCGCTACCAGGTGCTGTAGTCTAGCACCTTGAGAATTCTTGGTTTCATTGGCACTTTTGACGCATTCTTTCACCCCTTTTTGCTCCCGGCAGTTATAGCAAGAGAGATTGACGCAAAAAGATTGCCTTCCAGCACCTGCCTCCACAGCTAACGGAACTTGCCCATCCGGGCCCTTCGCCATGATCGACACTGATTAAAGTAAACTTGAAGCACTGCAGCACTTCGGACCGCTGGGTGCGCGCGCCTCGCGAAAGGCAGTAAACAGTGACACCAAAAGAACGGCCATAAAAAGGTACGCGCCTATCTTACCTTCATCAGTGGCACTGCAGTAGTGGCCGACAGCGAAACACAACAGCCCCGGTGCCTTGGCCCACCCATGGTTCGGTCGCAGCCAGTCTTGACTTTTGGCTACAAGGAAAGGTCCATCCAATCCCGAGCACAAACGTAGTAGCATTCATGCTCTCCTGCAAGACATAAAATTTGCCGGATATATCTGGTGACCTCCGGAGTCTGGACGATGCGACCGTCCGCCCGTCCTCAACCTTACACAGTGTCCCGCGTGGCCCAGCTCAGGGCAGCGGGCTCTCGTTAGTTCCGTCCCATTACCTTTCGTGACCGCACTCTGGACCTTCGCTGGGGTGGGGTATGGGGGCCGGGGTCGGTCGTCTGGTCGGTCGGTCGGGCTACGGTTGCCGCTCGGTGCTCTATCGAGTGGAACATAATTTTAAAGGGATACCTGATAAGAATCGGAAAATAATTTACAACTACTGCAATAAAATATCGTGCATTATGCTCGGTGCCGATGCGCTGTGGCACCGGTGATGCTGTCGGTTGCTATTCGGTTCATCCCTTCCGGCACCAGGCGTGTGTGGTGCGTGTGTCCGTGCGTGCGTGTGGCTGTCTGCGTGCGAGCCTTGTAATCGATACATTATTTATTGGTGAAGCAAGACGTCGAGATTTGCGGAATCGGTCTTAACGGTCATCTGAAGGTTGGTCTCTTTTGGTTCATGCGATGTGTCTGTGTCTGTGCGGTTGGGTAGATGGTATCGGGAGCCTCACAGCTCCTACGGTTGTAATCTGATATTCATGGTATGTGTTTTTCACTTCGCTGGCATGTGCACAACAGTTGAGGGATGGTTTACTTTCAACCTTAAGGTTTTAGCTTTTTGAAAAGACGTCTTCTTCTTCTTCTTCTTCTTCTTCCTCAGTTGAGGATTTATCCCAGTACAGCTTTTGAATCCAGCTTCCTGAGCCTTCGCAAGCTATTCTGAGGATGTAGACCTCTTATGTTTTCTAGTGAGACAGTTGATCCAATGAAAACATTAATTTGACATTCAATGACATTTCGACAAAGTAGGCATGGTCGCCATCAACCAGTTCGATGATATTTTCTTCGAAACCGGCTACTTGAGATACAAAATGCCTTCAATAATAGAAATTTTCCTTAAAACCCAAACAAAAGGGCGACGCTTACTACCAGCCCAGAAGGAAGGCCATAAAATTCGACCGATATGCCGAGGTTACTGGAACGTCGCAGCAGCGCACAACCTGGAGCAGGATACTCCCAACCAGCAGCAGCAGCATTAGATGAGATGATTTATCGTTGCGCCCGCTGTCTCGGCGGGTCGTGCAGAATGATTTGCGGCGCCGATTTCGGGGAATATTTTCCAGCTTCAACGGCCGCTGCATTTTTATGCCTTTCAATCGTTTCAACCGTGGAGTGTGGAGACGGCTGATGCCGTATGCCGCTTATTAACCGGTAGGGAGCCGGTTTTCCCTCCAACATGTGTGTCTGGCGAAGAGTTGTGGATTTATTGGGCCATATTGCGCTGACGGCGCTGTTAAAGTCGTTTAATTCTTTCGATACGCACTCGCCTGCAATTAGGCGAGTAATGGGCCACGAGCTCGAGAGCACGGGTGCAATGAATCAACATTTATATCTAAAGCACCGCAACAGTTTACGGTGCGGCTTTATGATGATTTCGTTGCTTTTAAGTGGAAGTGCGCCTCTCACCAGCAGCACCAATTTCGATTCCATTTGTTTGCCGTTTTCTTTTAATACTGCCTTGCGCTGCACATGACTGTTAAGTCATAACAAATGTTCCAAAAAATCACCGTTTTTCATCTTCTGTTACAAACAAAATGGCTTTCGATGGTGGGATGAAGCTTCACGATTTGAGTTGCAGCGCACGTGAACCACACTTTCTTCAACACCATTTATCATGTTGCAACATACCGCGAAACGTGGCGCTAGGCAGCCGGTGGCTAATGAATTAATCAGTCGTTCTCCTTGGCGCCCGCGGGTAGCCACTGTGTGTGTGCGTACGTGTGTGTGAGGCGTGCTAATTCCGAATCAAACCCCCGTTATCGCTCGTAAATGTCATTAAAAGGACATTTTGCTGTGTGGCGCAGGAAACGTGGCATGCGCGCTCGTGAAGGAAGAGCTTGGAGGTGAGGGAGGGAGTGAACGGGATGTGGATCGCGCATGAGGAGTGTCTTTCACACGCTCCTTCAGTCAAATCACGTATTCGTACGCTATAATCTAGTCATTAAGGGACATCGACTGATGGTGCTGCTGCTGTCGCTTCAGCTCGAAAGGCGCCTTAAAGCAACCGCAATCGAGATGCCGTCAACTGACGACTGGCGACTGGATGATGCTGGCAGGCAAGGAGTTAAAATTAAATCGCGTGACGCTATAAAAACAATCCCGTCGCAATAGATAACAACGCCACGACTGTCGACTGGAGCAGGAGCTCCCGCTCTGACGGCTAAGGCTCCCCGGTGGTCGCAACAAAGCAACGAACTCGTATCAACATGTCACCGCCTCTGAGGTGGATGGGCTGTAATGGCCATGGTTAAGGCTGTGAGCGCGCGCGCTCGCGCGACCGCGAAGGACGACTTTTGTAATTATTCAAATTTACGGTTGGAAATATATATTTCGTATACATATATACATATGCATCTAAGTACGTATGTGTGTGCAGGCATCCCAGCAGACATAATCATAAAAATTTATAATGAGGCACATTATTTTAAATTTGAATATATTAGCATTGGGTGGCGGCATCGTGGGTGGGTGCAAATACAACGCACGCGGTTTGGGGCTCACGTTTCACGACTGGTGCACGGCCATGTGCTTATGATGAGATGTGACCGGATGAATACGATGGTGTGACAACGTACAAATAGCATTTTGTGATGAAGACAAGTCACATATTATTCGACGGCGTTCGATGTTACTGTTCAGAGTATGTTTAGATGTTTGGTGAAAGCAGCATAATCCCTTGTTCACACTATAAAAAAGTGGCGAAAAATGTACAGTAGGCATGGGAAATTGCTTAGAGAAGCTGTCATTTCTTTGTACGGTTCTTCACTCGGGTTATTTGCACATCGGCTTGATGATATTGTTTTCTTAGCCACATACAATAATAAAACGGCGGAAGATTGGAATTATCATAAAAAATAGCTTGAGTTCAAGACTACCTCTACTAATAAGACATTAATTATTAAAAAACAGTTTTACAGATTTAATATTTTCCATAGGACCGGCCGTTCGATTTTCATTACATACGCAGTAGAACGCAGAAATTACCATCTTATGTTGGCCTAGATTTATATAGTCCGGGCGAGGAATAAGAGGCTTTGGTATTTTATTCTATTTTTTCGCGAATTTCTTTTTACATTTTTTTATGAGTGCTTAGCCTTTCAACAGTAATGTGTGAAATTTTGGGATCAATCGAAGCCAAACTGACAAATAAATTGATTTTTGAAAAACCGCCTTTCATACAAGACTCAATGCATCTCGCAACTTTGAATCGCGATTCCCAAAACCTACGATTTCAAAGTCGGTGCCCATCGTAGCATAAAAACTACTGGACCGATCGATTTGAAATTTTGAACACATAATCTGTACACTATTTGCCAGGTAGCCCCGTCGAGATCTTATAAAAATTGTCGATACTTTTTTTTAAATAATTTTTTAATTATGTAAAGTGTCGGTTTTTGAGGTAACATTGAAAAAAGCATAATTTTTTCAACCTTAAAAAATCTACCAAAAATTGAAAAATAGGAAATTCCATAAAAACTCGACGGAGCTACCTGGATAAACTTGAATCTAACAAAAAAATATCGATTTGCATATTTCTGATTACCCAGCACGTGGCTACGATAGGCACCGCAAAAAGGTCATTTTTTCAAACTTGCCTCCCTAGATTGGACGCCATGAACGTCGTTTTGAACAAATCTTCCCCAAAATAGAACCAAATATTCTTGAAAAGTTGTAGTTTAATATGAGATTTTTTTGAAAAATTAAAGTTGTTTGGTTCACAAAAAAATCGTCATGAATGGACCTTTTTTGGCCCGAAATAACCAAAGCCCCCCCAAAAATTAAAGAAAATGTGAGAGAGTATTGTTTTGTTTTTGCAAATCCTACCACTTAAGTGTACTTCCTGGATTGACCGAAGGCAGGGAGCGTAGTTGACGTGATTAGCACAGAGGCTACAGTTAGCCACCGCAGATACTACAAACACTCGTGCAGGTCTGTCCGCTACTGTTGCATTTAAGCTTACATTCAATTTAACAGTGTATCTGCTTCAAGCGATGATCCTAAGATACTGAGGCAACTGGGCTACTAAGAGGCAACTTTAACCGTCACATGGGTACGGGCAGCATCAACTGACAGCATCAGTTCACGGAAGCATAACCGTAACGTTGGCTGTACACTTCTACCTTACCGCCAGCCATGTGTTGGTGGTGCGCGCGGGTACGTGGGAAGAATGCGAACCTGTGACGAGCATAAAAGACGAAACTGGCCCTAGAGAGCAGTCTACAGGGACGGAAAGGGAACCGGCTTTGGGTCGAGAATGTGTTAGAGCTACCGTTACGGTAGGTGATGCCGGTAATGCAACAGTGGCCACTCGGCTCGGTTTATATGTGAATTAAGCCACATGAAGACGATACCCGATGCGATGCTCCCAGGCTCCAGGCAAAGTGCTGCTCATCGGCTTGGGTGCTATACGGTGGCGGTGGTTAAGTCCCTAGTTCCCGTTCACAAAGGGAAGGTTCCAACCAGCGACCCCAAATACATAACCACAAGCAAGGTGCACCTTCACACTTTTGGCACCCAGACTCGGGCGTCTATTGTTTGGCCATTGTTGTTGTTGTTGTTGTTTTTGTTGGGTCGTTGTACGTTGCGGTACATGTACTTTGCCTTCGCCATCGGATTTACGTGCAGGATGCATCGAGCCCACCACTAACACCACTATCTGGGCATCCTTTTTGAGCGTACCGAACCGATACCAGCATGATCTTGCACCACCACCACCACCGTAGGAGTATATGTAAAGCGGCCCACTTTCTCTGCCTTTTGTTTTGCCGTCAACCGGTCTTGAAGGGTAATTTGTAAGACGGCAGCATCGTGAGCATGTGTGCGTGTATGTGTCAACAACGGTTTCAGCTTGCACGTGAGAAGTATCACATCTCCCAGGAAAATCCCAAAAATGATGAAACGATAGCTGAGAGATAGTTCCCTTCCCGAAAGGTTGGTTCTCGCGCCCCTCCGCACTGCTCCTTTCTCCGCTCGCACCACGCACTGACGTAAGCATAAGATGCGGTGGCAACATTCACCATCGTTCGGGTCGGGAAGCAAATTTCCGTCTTGTATTTACCCTTTTCGGCAGGTAATGGAAACCATAAAAGGAAACCATTCCTAAGGGGGGCAAGGAATGTAGTCCGCTTCGGTTAACCCGGATGGAAGCAAATGAAGAGCGCCAGCCACGTAGTGAGCGTGGGGCCTGTGGAAGCGGAAATTCCATAACCGACATCAGGCTGATGTTCGGCGTAGAGAGTGTATGGCACACGTCATAAGGCTGCATGACAGAGCATCTGCACAGTACAGCCATACAGCCCGGTGCGATGGCTATGGGTTGCTGACAAGAAAGTAACCCAGAGGCGAAAGCGAATCGACGACGACGACGACGACAACCAACAACCAACTTGCCAGTGGCAGGATGGTGAAGTAAAAGCTGAATCCTTTCACTACCGGTTACCGGTTTCCCGAATCGATTGTTGCATGGAGCATCGGGCTTGGTGAACCTCAGGCTTGTCCATGTTCTTGTTCGGGAGCATAAAAGCAGCCATCTTGCAGTTGCAAATCGTCGATCCGGGGAGTGTGTGTGTTTGATTTGGACGATTGACGAGGGGATTCATTCCAGGGTAAACATTTCTTCAGAGCCGCAGGCCTGGGCTGCTTGTAGAATGACTGCTTCCTATCATAAAAAAACCGGTTGGCAGTGCCGTGGAATCATATGTGGCCATATGTAGGAATGAAACAATGATTTTAAATGCTCTGCTTCATCATAGTTGCGGTATTTCAATTGGCAATAAAAAAAATCTATTATTTTTCATATGATATGTTGAGGGATTCGTCATCTTATTTATAGGAGAAAATTGATGTTTTACTTCGAAATTGATGATAAATAATTTGCATCTATTTGCAGTCTTATTATAAAATAATAATTGCAATCATATTAAAAGTAAACAGTACCAAACAAATTCTTTAATGTTAAATTTTGGCTTAAGCATTAAAACAGAGCGCACTTTTAGCATTAAAATAGAGCGTATTTACATGTAATTGGAATTTTGCCACTGTAATTTAAATGATTTTTCTTCAATTATGTTTTTATTGGATTTAATTTAAAGACATAATTAAGAGATTGTTAGCTTTCGAGCAGCAGCAAAGAAGTTTGTTGAAAGCCTTTAGAATCATGTGGCTCGTACTTGTGGAAATTAATTGCTAATCTTCTTTTCCTAAAAGAAAAGTTTGTAGCAAATTAAACTACTATACTATTGCCTTCCGCTCAATAGCTCCTACTGGTGGTGCTATGTGGAATGTTTCTCCCAGTTTCGGGTACTCGACGACAAGCTGCTCCATGAGGCAAAGCTTAGCATTCGATTTCGAACATTATTAATACATGGCAACTTCTTGTATCTAATGTATGCTATGGATCATTTTTCATAAGGCATCTGCTTTCCCCTTTCTTCATTTATGGTCTTTCACGCCACCGGTGGTTTCGGAATGATATGAAACATATTTTTCCTCCGTTGTTTTATGTTTTCATTTGTTCCTGCTCCGCGGTACCTTTTGCTACCTTTGCCACTGGCGTGTGCTGATGCTTTCATTCCGTTTATTTGCCGGTGCCATAAGGGTTGTTTTCGAACTAGTTTGAGCGATTCCCATGCTACACACACTCTCCCCTCGAATCGAGTTCGCAAACCATACGCCATGCTCACACAGCGCTGCTGTTTTTTTTGTTTGTTTGCCCCGTGAAGACGGTTAGCCTTAGCCAAACGGAACGGAACGCTCAGCTCAGCAGCTCTCCTGGCGGGCAGCTTCAATCTATTCGTTTTTCCAAACACTTTATCTTCTTTACCATCATGCACATGCACTTGGCATCATTTGCATTCGCGCTTTTGGACTGAATAATTTCGAAATTCCCAACCACGCTCCTGACACACACCCGGGGAAGAGGGGCAAGGGGGGGGGGGAGTTGCTCGTGCAGTGCAGTCGTGGTAGTTCGACTCACTCGCCGCGCCAGCCAGCTCGCCAACGTCGTCGCGCTGCCTTCGCCAACAAATCTCTCACATGTTTCGCGTGAAATGTTCACACCCTGCACCGTGGCACCGGGTGGGGTGCATATATGCAGAGCACAGACACACACACACATGCTCACACACACACATGCTCACACACACACTTGCTAGCCAACTGCAACGCTAACCACGGAACGGTAGAGAGAAGCAACTGTCAGAAGCTGGTGTTGCTGGCGTTGCTACTGTTGCCGTTAAACCGACAGCCAGTGATCCTCGGAGTAGCTTCAGCTAGCGCTTCGTTCGTCCTTTTCCATGGCTTCTTTCGCACAAAAAAAAAACATGGAAAAATCACTTGGAATTAAAAAAAATAGAACGAGAAAACCCGACACCAAAGGATGATGGCGTGTAGCATGTGACCGGCCTTACGAACAGGCGACGACCCACAGCGCAACTACTGCAGCGCACGGTGAGAGTTCCCCAGCAAAAGGCTGCGTCTTTTGGGCCACGTGGACGGTGTGACGGTGCTGGCTGGCTCACGCGGTACCCCGTTTCACGTCTCTCGAGCGCGAGATAGATCTAATTTCGCACATTCTTAATCTCGCTGAAGCAATTTATCATGCTGAGCCTGGTGGTACTGGTGACACTGTCAAGAGTAACGCAACGCGCGTCACCTTCAGCGCTGCACCGGTTGGAATTTACTGCACATCCCGTGGCCCCCATATGTGGCCTGGTGGTGGCTGGCGAGCTGAAGCTGTAAGCCCGAATCAAACCATTCACTGAACACAGTTACTCAACACCCGGGATGATAAGCGGGATGGTTTTTGGTTCGTTTTTTTGTGAAAATACAGAGTCTCTGCTGGAAACGGTATGCCGTCGGTTCACGTTGTCAGTGCCAATGGTTTATAGTTGATTTAAACTCAATCATTTCAAGTTTTTGGATTCTCTTCTGTCACAATCAGATGATGGCTTTATAAGGGGCAGGACTTTAGTTCGTTGACTTACAGTCGATGTATGTTTTATCAAAATTTATCAATCAACTTGATAATTCGACGCTGTCGTTCTACTTTTAACAAAATAATTTAGCATAAGCATAACCAAGTGAATGAATCAATCTTTATGGGAAAACTGGGCAGCATCTCGGTGCTGCCTCTGAACGAAGGCTTCAAACATTCGCGAGCCACCGTCTGGGACGTCTTACGAGCGTGGCATACATTTCACCAGATGATGAATGGGAGGTGATGCGCGCTAGGTACCCATTACGCCAGGACTCCAGGCGGCGTAGGAACTTTGCATAATGAGCTATTATGCAAAAGCATCCCGAGCGCACCGCACAGTCGATGCACGCTGATTCGCTGCACTAAATCACCTGCCAAGCATTATCTAAATTTCGATTATCAGCCCGGCTTACAAGATTCCGGGGCCAGGAGCTGCCCCCCCCCCCGGCAGTCTGCTGACATGCACAAAACCCACACACACTTCAAGCGCTGCTTGAGGAGGGCACGCAAATTGCTCACTCAATGCCGACAATATTTCATTGTTTATGCCTGGTTATGCTGGTTGGTACCGTCGGCGTCTTCGGGGCAGCGTGAAATGATGGGCTGATCGTAATCATGCCAACGGTAATGTTCCCAACCGGCTTTGCGCTCAGGTCAGGTGTTTTAGCCACCGAAATCATCTTAAAGCGCACGTACATGAAGGTGTTTTTAGTGTTTTTTTTGCGTTTTGCCATGATTGATAGCTGCATTAGCAGGGAGAAATATTAACAGAAAATTTACGCTCGCGCCATGCATCGTGTGGTGTTGCAGAGGTTGATTTGAATTATGTTGCCAATCCCATTACGGACCGTTCACAGCAGTTCGAAATAACCGTTCGCAGTAAGTTGCGGTAAGTTAGCTAGAACAAAATAATTTAACTGTTTTATGGTAACTTGTAAAGGAGGATTTCCCATTGCTGCTATTCTCATTGTGAAACATAATCAGTTGCATCCATCTTCTTGACCATGCATTCCATTTTTATATCCTCAGATATCTTATCTTATCTATGTATATAAATGAAAGTTGCGTACTTTCGAACGCCCATAACTTAAGAACGGATGTACCGATTCCGTTCATACTTGGCACTATGAATTCGTCTTGCTCTGCATTCATTCTGGAACATTTTCACTGCGATAAGGAAAACAAGAGCTACGTTTTTGTATGGTGCATTACACATTTTGACAGCTGATCGCAATGCTTTTTTAACATCTGTTTTCGCTGCAGTACAGTGTTGTGTGTTTTGTGGAACCACATTAATGCTATGGTGCGTACGTTTCCCTGTAAAATGTTGCGCAAAACTTATCTATTTCCGTTTCCCTATGATAAGCGTTTATAGCCACACTAAGATTTTGGTATGAGTGATTTCATCGCGTAATGAAACATTCGATATCGCAACGAAAATTGTCTGCGTTACAACACCGTAAAGTATCCAAGATTATAGTTTGTTATGATAACTGGAGTGTTTGATATCTTTTCGTTTAACTCGATTACCTTTAAATCTTCTCATCAGTTCGTTTTCACCATCTCTGTTATATATATAATCTTGATAAGGGTCCTAGTCCTGAGTCTAATACTAAGCCCGAAGGTGAAGGATTACAAACAAAAAAAAGGACATTTCATATTCTACATCAAAGGCTTGTTGCTGGTGCGTGTGTCGTGTTACACGAAAGCTGCGTTTCCGTGCAAGTGATTGCATGCAAGAGGGTTCGATCGAGGACAATGTAGCTTTTTTGAATAAATCCGTCCACCGGGGCGATGGTGGTGGTGGTGGATGTTGTTTCTCGGTGATTAAAACTGGCATTAGGTTACCGTTGGCGTCACGCAGCATACAACGTGCAGGCCGCAAGTTAAGGATTACGAAGCCAGTGCCACAGTAGCCCAGGGAGTGCTCGGTGTGGCCATTATTCTTTGCACCGCGGTGCTTTACATACACACACCGGGGATGTGCACAATATTGAAATGAGAAGCGAAAGGTGGTGTTAATTAAATACACTTCCCAGCACTTCTCCTCCACCGCGCAAATGGCGATCAATGCACTCTTGGCGTAGCGGACCATTTACCATGTTGGCGTGTTTGCGGCGTTACTTCCTTCTCGTCGTAACACCACCGTCGTTGCATCGCGCCGAGGTGCCTCGTTCCTGGTAGCTGCACATCTCACGGGAGAACCCAAAACAATACAATTTATGCAATCAGCGCCTGCTTCGTTTCGTTCCGGCTCGCCAACCGGCGGAGGCAATATCCAAGAAAAGGCGCGAGAAGAACAAACTCCGAAAAAACCGGGACGGAAAAAAGGTTTCGCGTAACGCCGAATGCGCCGGGCTCTAACCGGTAATGTTTCCGCGCCGTGATCGATGGTGGCTGTGGATGGTACTGGTTTTGTTTTGTTTTGTTTGTTTGGTTAGGGTGATCTGGTGAAGCGAGCGAGCATAATTTCTGGTCCATTGCGCGCGTGTCGGACTCCAGGGAGGCTCACCCACCCACTAGGGGACGGGAAATGCAAACCATAATAAGTGGAAACGAAAGAACGTGCAACAGTGAGGCATGACGGTGAGTGTTGTGTAAAATGCTCACCGGGGAGCCCACCTTGGGCACCGGACCAATGCACCGGGCCACCCCAGGCGGGAGGGGGTTGCAATGCAATTTTCCAGCAAAATTAATTACGTAGTATTCTTTCTAATTGTTTTTTCTTCCCCCTTCACGAGTCCAAGAATTACTCTACGGTGCTACGGCGCGCGTACCGAAATGCCACGGAAAGGCTGAATGGATTCTTTGTATGTTTTGTTTTTTTTCCCTCGCGACCATCGCCACCGACCGACGTACTAGACGTTTTCCCAGGTGACTTTCATCTCACGCTCGTCGGAACGCGAAAACGAAACGAAACGAACACCGAGCGAATCAAAGATCAACTTTGTTGCGGCACCGGACCGGCAGAGGTCTGGACTCATTTTGAATACTCCGGCAGACGGTGCCCGGTCGTGCGTTGACTGATTGGACTGAAGGTTTACCGGGGTCTGGCCCGGGCAAACGTAATTAGGCTCTCCGTTCCGACGGCAAACGAACGATGACTTACAAAAAGGCACACAAAACCGAGTGTTGAACAATGCCAGAGCTAGCGTGGCGACGTTTGACGGTGAATGGCCGGGTTTCCGATCACGTGGCACTCTGTAAGTGTCCGGAATTGAACTTGTGATGTCGAACTTTCATTGTTCTTTCTTGATTCCGGGACCCTTTTTGGGCGGACCATCAAAACATGGGGTTCTATTTAGCGAAGGAACCATTTTCGCGAAGAAATTCCGTTGCCCCTGTCACACCATTATCGTCGCTGATAATTACGCGCTCTGGATGGGTAAATGGGGTTGACCACGGTACCAGCACGGGTGCCGATCTGTGGCAAGTCGCGTGCAAAAGCCACGCTTCCATCTAGCGGGATAGGGGGCGCAAGTTTTCCAGCACACCGGAAATGCGCACCTGTTATGCAACCCCGACGGGCGCGTGAGTGTTCACCACGTTGGGTGCGCATTACCTAATCAGAAGTGACGCCAGGCCAAGCAAGATACCACCATTCCCGTTTCGTTTCCCGTTTCGTTTCACGTTTCCAACGATGCCATTACACGAAACTTTTGTAACGCTTCGTTGGAAAAGGCATGGGGAGGGGGTTGCGATTTGGCTTTCCTCGTACCGTGCGCTTAAAATGTCACCGCAGCACCGTTCGTCGGCAGCAACTAACAGGCAAGAAGCTAGCTACAAGATCGGATGACCAATTAAAGTTTGAGCGTCGGTGTGCAAAGCGTAAAGAACCGAACCGGGATCCGGATGGCATCAGCATTGGCAGCGGTGGTGGTGGTGGTGGTGGTGGTTCTAGTGCACTTCCGGGAATGCAAACGATGCAATGCGGTGCGGTGCATCACCAATTGGAGCAGCGTTTGTAAGCGGAAACGCCGCGTTCGCGACGCGACGCCATTCTTCTGGGCACCGCAGAGCGAGAGGGAGAGAGAGTTCAAACATCAAGCACGAAAATCCGATGGCGGAAGCTCGAAGCAGCTTCGTTTTGCCATCATGCCACCGTTCGTTCGTTCCAGGCATACCACTTCTATTCCCAACGGTAACGCAGCGAGAGAGAGAGAGAGCGAAAGGGAGCTCTTAATTATACCGAATTACCGCGCGCGCACAAAACGGTTGCCGGTCCGGAGCGCTGGTCGGCCGGGGTAAAAATATGCTGGCTGGTTGTTGCACGGTTTGTTAATTACATTTTAATGAATTTGCAAATTAATTGAGAACCGAACAAAAAAGCAAAAAGGGACGCGCGCGACTCGAGCGCGAACACGCACCGCACTGGCTGCTGTGTGGCGTGAAGCGAGAGAGAGAGAGAAATTGGGGGTTTTGCAACGGACCCTGGAGTGTCTCTCGAGTGTGCGCTTCGAGTGGAAAAGTAAAGTGGAACTGGTGCAAACAAAAAAAAAAACTAGCCTGCAGGACGTGGAGAAAACTTTGGGGTGATGGTCCTGGGCGGAAACGCCGTCCGTGCGATCCGTTGGTGCGTTCGTCCAAAATTAACGTCCAATCTAAATAATGGTTCTCGCCGACATCCTCAGTGCAGCACTCAGCGATGCCTTTGGAGTGGGAAGCCACGATACAACGCTCAAGCATAGCACCCTAAAGCATCCCTTGGGTTTCTTTTGTTCTCTTTTTCTGCTTCTTTTTGCGACAAAAGAAGACCGATCGGAGGATGTGGGTTTTTCCTGGGAGCACCATCACCGCACCAGCACGGGCAGAGTGACCAGAATGTGTCGAACGTACAGGGAGAGTAACGGTAATGAATGTCGTTGAGCAGCTGTTAAAAAGGCGTTGACGAGACGATCGTCACTTGCTGATCGTTTCTGGTGCTTTTTTGCTGCGGGATGAATTGTTGGTGGGTTGTTGTGGTCTCGTGGATGGTCGATGGTCCCTTTTTCTAGTCTAGTATCTTCCCAAACGATGCTACCGGTGATGGGGTTTAATGGGTTAAAGCATCGACAGAGGTCGCCTTTTTACTGTGAAACTTGTAGCTGAAATGTCAGTTCTAGGTTGGGTCAGGCAAGAAACGATCAAGTTGGAAATTAAATAATCAAGCAAGATTGGAAAACGATACATTTTAAACCCTCGTTAGTACTCAGGTGTTTTGTTTTTTAGTTGAAATTTAGATTTAATTTGTAGATGCCAGTCGGTAGTGTTAATGTAGTTTTTGTGTAGAAAATATTTCTCGACACTGCAGAAATGGGTTTTCAACATGATGCCTCATTGGATGGCTCCCCTGCTTCTGTTTAACATTGCTGAATATATCTCCAATAAATATTACTGAGAAAATATTGACGTTTAATTGATGCGAACGGAGAACAAGTGATTTAAAGTGATGTTTACTTTGAATTGATTTTATTAATGAAGAGAGACTTGCAGATTTTTTGCGCCTGCTCTGAAACGGATGATGATCAATTAAAACTCTTTTAGAAAACCTTTAGATGGAATTGTTAAAAATGGGAACCGTCGTCAGCACTTCGTTTGAATTCGGTTTGATTTTGAAGTGATTTGACGGTGGTGTGCTAAGAATCGGTATAATGAACAATATATTCATAAACTAGACCAATAACAAAGTATTGGTGGTTTGGGATATTCGGATATCCTTTAACATCTTAAAGGTTTTATACTTCTTTAAGGTTACAACATCGAGAAGTACATAATTCCAATGTACCCCGATGATTGTGCGATTTGAATTTCATCTCAAATCGCTCACATTAACGTTTCAGCATGTTCGATGGAACACATCCCCAGTACGCCAATGGTGTGTCCGTGTGGCCATGTAGTTTGAACAGAAAATAATTCGATAAATGAATTCATCAACCAGAGGAAATCATGGTGCTAATGCGCTGATTTAATATTGCTTCCGAGGTTGCCAAACTGTGGGTATTGCGATATCCGAACCCCTAGCCGCTCACTGACATACATTTTACTCATTCGATCAAATATTCGATCTGCTTTGTGTTTGTCCCCTCTGCGCAGGGGAACCGAGCGAACCGGCCGAGGCAACCCCGCCCGGACGAACCAAGCTGCCAACGCTGCTTAATCCTATTTTTATGGCTAAAGATAGAACACTTTGACGTAGCAGTAAGGGCCGGGGTGCGGGACTCTGGGTGAATGAGCGATTCGTAATGAACTACGAGGAAATAAAAATCTATTCAAACTAGGCGGTACGATTCGGCCGTGGTTCTCGCTCCACGGAGCGTGAACAGTTCGCAAACGACCACCTCGGCCACACTGATACGGATTCCAAGTTTATTTGCTCGTTTATCTCGCCGTTCCGCGCACTGGCAATGTTTGCCGCGAGTGTGGCACAGCCACGGCCCGTTGCGCCAGGCCAAGCAGCTTCCGGTTTGCCATTTATGGTGCACGGTTTTCACGCGCACACTTCCCGAAAACCAATTAAGAAACGCAAATAAATGTTATTCTATTGGCGAAAACTTTGAATATTTATGCCTTCATCGTTCCGTTGTGCGAAGCATCAAAGAAAGATGGGAAACGAAGAGGGGAAATGAGAGTAAAAAAAAAGAGGGCTGCCTGAATATGATACAAAAACATCAGCATCTAGTTAGGCTTTATCATTTAGAAGGACTACCGTGCCTATGCAGAGCGGGTGCAAGATCGCAAGATGAAGCAGGATGATGATGATGATGATGTTGCCGGTCGATGGGCTGGTTGCCGGCAAAAAAGCAAAAAAAAGGCCAAGCACAGTAGTGTGACAAGAACGAACTGACGAATGGAATTTTTGGGACGAACATTGGACGACATGTTTCTGCCCTTCCGCCGCATTGGGGAGGGTTATCTTCCGTACGCACCGACGCCACGCTCGTTGTCACTGTCACGAGGGTTATTAACGAACTTTATGATGACATCGATAAAGTTCATTCTCCCGCCATCGGCTTATCGGGTCGCTGCTTCGCCGAGCGATGTGATGCGTCAAACATTTGGAAGGAGAGAGAGAGGTTGTTGGTGTGTATCGTTGGTGTTTGCTAGAGTTTAGCACTAGAAGGGATAGGAATTCGAAGGCCGAAGGCTTTGTATATATTTGACCTCGTGAGTAGATGATGTATTAGTGCGCTGGGTGGTGGATCGTTTTGTGTATTGCTCGGTATTGAGATCCGTTTTGCCGCAAACTTCGTTTTAAAATGAGCTTGTGATGCATATACTTCAATAGCGACATTTTTCTTACACTTCAATAATTCTGCAAATCATCCATTTTCATTACTTTGTCGGCTTTATTATAAAGTAATCTCTACCTATGGGAAGCTCTCTTTGTGAGGTTATTAATAAAACTAAATGATTGAAAAATCTGTGTTGCTTTTACAGATTTTAGCAAAACGGATTCCTGCGTCAGTAGAAACTTTTAAATGTTCTTCCATTTGCTATAATCTGCACCGAACTACCCTCACAATAGGATGTGTGTGAGTACAGCAACTCCTTAACGAGTCGATTTTGCGGACACTACTAGCATCAGAGTTAGGCATTTTATTCCATTTCAAAGCAAACCAAACGTACACCAAATTCTCCTTCAAAGCATCGCAATGTGTAACAATCTCACTGATGCTTTCAACTACTTTTTCCAGCTCGTTAGCACTAACTTCCGTATGTTGGTTCATGCGGCTGAAGCATTCTTTTAATTCCCTTCATTTCTGTTTCTATCATTTTTTGATTTTATTTCTCCCTCTTCATATCTCTTTCTTTCTCTCTCTCCATGCGCTCTCGTCTTCATAACACCAGTACGAACCGAATCAGTAGCATAGTTCTCCACGCCACTTTGGCGAAGATGTCCAATTACGCATGATTTACATACCGCTAGAGACATCGATATATAATAAAGTTCGATTGGATGTATCGCAGATTGGAGGGGAAAATTGAAAAAGTTTCCCATTGAGCACCGTACAGCAGCAGTGCACCGACCGATGTTGCACTATTGCCTGGTGCTGCCAAAGGGATACCCTCCCCCTTCTTCCCGTTACTGGCCCCTCTCGATTACTGTCAACAGCGGTCCCTGGTCTACTTAATTCCGTACCATGCATCTCGCATCTTCGTACGTCGGTTCGTTGCTGCGCCAGCTCGTGCTCGCCGTTCGGGAGTGGCCTCCGGTTGCATAACTTTTCAGCTTCCGTCGCATTATTCGATGCAAATTTATGCACATCACTGCGCCCCTTATTGGGCCCCACAACCGACACGGGGTTTTGGCTCACGATCACCGACCGCATCGCAGCGAGAGACGGCTGCCTGTTCGCTTTGGGCAATGTGTACAGTACTACTACTACCGTGGTTGAGACATCGGTACATCGGAATGATTGGATGAGAAGGTATAATGTGTACCGATATGCTTTTGCAACATCCGTGAAGTAATATCCGAGAGGCATGACCATGTCCATCACAATCGATATTAATCTTGTTATTGATTTCGGACTATACGATACGATTTAACTCCGGAGAGGTTTACAGCTCCGGGAAACAAAAGTCAATCATACGAGTTTTCACAAATGGATTGAACAATGTAATACTTGGTATGTCTGTAACGATGGTGGCAATTTTCTCGGCTCGCATTGTAGCAGTTATGGCACACGTGTGCATGACTGTTTTGTAGCTGTTGTGTACAAATCATACATTTGCTGTTTGATCCAAAGTGGAACGAGTACAATTCATGAAATATGATCTTCAGGCTGTTTTTCATTATCCAAAATATATATTTGTAACTTTGATATTTTATTATATGGATTGACCTCTAAGGCAAATAGATACTTCTTTACAACTAATTATTGATCGAGATATTTTTATTTTCCCTATCTACGGCAAGTATTTTGTCTAATAACAAAAAAGTGACCATTTTAACCTTTATAAAATTACTTATGCAAAAACAGAAGCGAATTTTCTTACTCACAATCATCTCCATGGCGACGTTTCATCAACACTCTTCTGAATGCGTAATCCGGGCTGAAAAGTTTGAAGTTCCCTAACGCCAGCCTCAATCCATCCAAGGAAAGCCAACGAGACGATTGTTTGCGTTAAGTGAGGCCGAGGACCAGCGTAAGAACACGAATTTTGACCAGCAAAGTAGCGAAAAGGATAACACAGCAAAAAACCGTCAAACAAAGTAGAAGCGGCCGCAACGAGGGTGTTATGAACAGGATTTGGCGGTGGAAGCGAGAAGGTAATAAGAACAGGGAACTCTACGGGAAGATTGAGAACGAAAGCGAGAGCCGAGCCGAGCCGAGAGGTTATGGTTGAAAAATGAATCGCAAACCCACAACAAACGAACATGCAATAGGTGCGGCGTGCCAAGCACCTTGACACAGCGCGCCAACACTCGCGCAGCTGCCCGCCGATGGTGGTAAGGAAGATAGAAAATTGAAAAGATAAAAACTTTGCCCCACAATGCTCGCCAGTGAAGGAGAGCAACGCAGGACGGCTTCTGTGCGGGGGCAGGATAGTAAAGTAGGACAGAATGGCCTGTTCCTGGAGGCTTATAGCATCAGAATGTGTTTGCGGCGAAGGTCAGCATGCGATGCGATGAGCTGAGACGCGAAGTACTCATGATCCCTGGCGCTACCTCCGGCACGCCGACACCGACCGCAAGCAGTGCCAGCAGGTCCTTGGCTGGGCGTGCCAGTAGACCCAGCATCCTGCATCCAGCACAGCGCGAAACGCGGACCCGGTCATGGACATACAAAAAGTGCTTTGTCAAGGATCTAAAGCTGCTCTAACGACGCACTACATAGAGCGAGCATCGGGGGTTGCATCGATCGGGACAACTGAAGCATCTCGACCGCCTCGCGGTCGTCCTGCTACTACCGCTACTACCACTACTACTACTACTACTCCTAGTACTGTTGTTCTGAACTGCTTCAGAATGAGCCCGGTGGAATGAGTGGCTCGCGGACAGAGGGTGACAGGCGAAGGTGACATTTTTAGTTTTCGTAATCCTTGGTCGTTACGGAGGTCCCCTTTTGGTGCCCTTTTAGCTCCACCGCTTCGTGCCAACCCCTCCGTGACAATCGTGCGAAGCACGGATGCACGGTGCGGACTGATACTTTGCGTCTCCTTCCTCGTGGCTGATGGGGGGTGGGAAGGATTTTCAAGGATTTTTTTTTGTTTTCGCTTCGCTCTCCCTTCTTCCAGCATTCCGCTCGCCGAATGGCCTTGCCCACTGTGCTCTCTTGAAGTGCTTCTCCGTGAGCATGTACTTATCGAGTTGAGTCCCGGCGACCTTCTTACCAACCGCACCATTGAGCCGGCCACTCCTTCAGTCGGCTGGAAGACCTTGTTGTGGCTGTCGCATTCGGTCGTTGGTCGCGGTTGCCGTGAAGATTAGACAGCTCACTGCGACGACGGTGGTGGTTCATTTTTGCGGTTGTTTATGCATTTCTTGTTTTTGTGATCTTGCCTATGAGAATGTGCGCAAGAGATGCTTTACCCTTTGCTGATTGCGTTACCAGCGTGCCAGTAATGGAATGGTGATACAAAATGGATTTGCAGCATCTTAGGAATGGACAGAATGACCCAATTGGGTATGTTTCACGTTGACCAGATTGAACATGTAATTGTTTGTGGAGCATTTTGTCCATTAGAATTATTATTCGATTGATGTTGACCATTTGAAACCTCTGCAAGTATTTTTACCCTATCGAAGGTGCACAACAGCTTTAGCGTGAAGGTAGAAAGTGAGATCGAATGGACGCAATGGGATATTGATTGCTATACAGTAAAGGTAGAGAGTTAGACTGCAGCAAAAACCGCTCTTTCGCTGCTCTGCAATATGGTTATTTATTTTGCCCTGAACTGCAGCTAACCAACTAGTTCCAGCAGAACTGTTAATACATTCCGGACTTTTATTCCCTGGCTCTCTGTCTCTCTCTGCTCATGCTGCTTCCCCGGATGGTCACTCCGTAGCGCTACACGTATAGGGACGCTCCGTGTAATAAATCAATCAATGGATTGACAGATTTATCGAAGCGAAACAACAAACCGAGAAGCAGCAGGGATTGAAATTGACAATGGAGTGGAGTATTGTGAGCAAAAGAGAGCACCACTGTAACGCCTCCGCCGTGCGCCGACGAATGGCAGCTTTCGCCAATACGAGAAAACAGACAAAATCCGGTTCGATTGGAATCCGGAATTGATGATTTTGTAGCCGAATTGTAGTGATGTTGATAATGGATAAAAAAGAAAACAGAAACACGGTCCCAAAAACTTACTTGCTCACCTGGACGTGAAAGTTGATATCAACTTTTATATCGTCTGCAGCACGCAATGGAGGCGCATGGTTGCTGGTGATGGAGGCGCATGGTAGCTGGTAGCTTTTTGGACATAAAAAAAATTAGCAAAACAGCATGAAGCTAGTCCAATCATCACTCGCAATCGCTCTGGCCGTCAACCATGTCCAACGAAATACTCCGAACAGGGTAGATTGGTGACCTGTTCGTCCCTTCCCTTCCGGTAGCAGAGCAGAGTATACATTTCGAATTCAGCAGTTGGTGGACCCATCCCTCTGCATTCGTTTGTTTAATTTGTCCAGTCGGCAGGCGGTACCTGCTAGTGAGCAGGATTGACTCGAAAGTCTTCATTAAAAATGGTTTCCAGCATTTTCAACGATGCTGGGTACAGCATCTGATGGATAAACAGGTGGCCACCGTCGCCGCCGACGAGAAAGAATGTGACGGTAGCTGAAGCTGTTACTTCCTTCCTTTCGAGTCCCGGGGAGGGGCGGAAATGATTCCCGAAAATCGCGAGGACGCTCGTCACGGGTCGCTGCACGATGAGCGACCCCGACGGTCGGTGAATGGCCCGGCCCGAAAAACAAAGGCCCGTAACGCGCGTGCCTGGAGAGGAAGCGAATTTTTCGTAATACAATGAAACAACATCGCGACAGTCGGTGGCGTTGGCGTGACGGGTGTTGTTGTGATCGTGATGACAGGGCAGAGCCCAGCACAGCATCATTGTCCATTTGTGACCTGCATTTTAATTTTCCCTCAAATTCAATTAGGTGATGTGCGAGTGTTCGCCGCCCGCAAAATGTCTTTTTCTAGCTTCCGGCGTGGTTCCCATTCCTGTGTGTCCACCGGTTGGCCTGGACCTTTTTCGGTGGACCAGGATGTTTCGGTTTACATCTGGCATTGGGCGACAGACGGTCCCTAATGATAACAGTCGGACGTGTAACTTCACTTTAATTCGTGACGCGAAGATAGCATCTTCGCGGAAAGGTGCAAAAAGATCGTTTCGGTCAGCAGGATTCCGGTGGAGAGGATAAAATGATTTCATTTCGTTTCGCTTTTAGTTTCATCATATATTGATAGATTGCGTAACGATTGTTGAACAAGTGATCCACCCATTCGCACACGACAGCAGGTTTAAATTGTTTTCATATCAGATGCTTCAAAACACAATGCGAAACACCAATCGACATCCAACCACAGCATACGCTCTATAGTTTATATTAATTGTATGTTAGGGATGCTGTTACATTATCACGCAATCAGCGATCGAAGGCTAATCGAAATCTAATTGCATTCCTTATCTATCGGTAAATCGAAAGCGTTACCGTTCGCAGCATACCATCTTGTTATCGCACCGTTTAACTCCGAGAAATGGTCAAGCATCGTCTTCGCCGCCACGGTGCAGGAAACCAAGCAAAGCAGTGAAACGAAGATGGTAGAATCGATTTATAGTACTTCTTTGCTCATCCGTTGCACCATCGGCCCTCCCTCCAGGTCGGTCAGGGGTCTGCTGATGCTGACCGTCGTGTTTGGTGCCCGTGTTCCGCTTCAATTATTAGCAAAAGATTGAAAATTAATTGAAACCATCTTCGCCATCGCAACAATCGGCGACAGTTTTGCTCGGAATTTCATTTTGGCCGAACCGACTTGATGCCGCCACTCTTGATGCTTTTGGGTTGCTGTTGTTGCTGCTGTTGCTGCTGCTGCTGATGGTGATCATTTGTTTGACTCGTTGATATTTCCGGTCAGTGGTCAGGGGCAACGAGCTCTGGTATGGCATCGGTGGAAGTTGCTGTTTACGAGCATCACGAGCGTTGTTTGGTGCAAGCAGTTATTTGTCGAGAGCGTACCGTCGAGTGAAGGAAAAGTGGAAGAAGTGAAGAGAATATAGATTGCAATCATAACAAGTCGTACCGCGGCCAAGGATTGAGGACCACTTACCGTAACAGGAAAAGCTGTTATCCGGCTAATGTTTTGTATTGGTGACATCTCTTTTCAGCAAGAATGTCCCGTTACATTTTTTTTATTGAAAAATAGAAGATTACGAGTGTTGTTTTACTTGCACAACACAGAGCAGTTACACGGAACTCCGAAATGATGCTGAGCGATTATAAAAAAGCGAATTGAACTGAAAAGGATTTCAAATGTTCGTTATTTATTGTACTTTTTCGTGCACATTAAAAAGTAACATTTACCTCTTTGATCGCACCAATTTCTCGCTTTTATATATTCGCATACAAAACGCTTGCCACTCATTTAAATAATCCCGACTTGGACTGATAAATTCAGCTGCTTTCGGCGTGCTAACGGAGTAATACCTGCGCCAAAATCTCATCCGTGCAATGTGTCAAGCAAAAGTGCATAGCAGCATCAGTACGGACGCGCCGGAACCGGAGGAAACGGGCGTTGAAATATGCAAAACAATAGAATCGTTTAGTAGGTTCCCATCGGAGTGTTGGCCATCGCTCGGTGCCAGCTGAGCGCCGGCTGGCCACACAACCGATACCGGTCGATGCATCATCGCCTGAGAATTTCCAATTAGCGAGCGACCACCATACCTTCGGGCTTGCGAGCATAGGGGCATCAATATTCGAAAAATCCTTCATTAGCTATTCAGCAGTGTTGGTGGTGCGGTGGAGGTTTCGATACCGCACGTGGCATGGTGCGCCACCGGTCACCGCGTACCCGCGGGATAGCCAACGCGGATTAGCGGAAGATGGATTCGATGATGTCCTTCTCGGTCGGTTCCGACCATACCGTACGTACGGTACGGCAATAAATCTCCATTATAACTCCCCGCCAGTCAGCAGGACACGTCGGTCTGGTGAGGCGTTCGTGTTGCGGCTCCCGTGTACCTTGTGCTGGCTACAATTTCCACGACAAACGATGGAAACCGTAAATGAAGCCATACTGTTGAAGGTTCGCAACTGACCGACGAGATGAGGCTGCACGGCGGCTGATTACGAGAATCCTTTCCTTTCCTTGTCCGGTCTCCAGGTATTACGGTTCTTGCTGTTCTCTGTTCCTGGGTTCGTTTTAATTTTGCCACCAGATATCGATCTTTTGCCTCAACTGCAAACGTGCATCAATATGTTATAGCAGCGGCATCAAAGAAGGTGAACGTTCGCACAGGTGGATGTTGATGGATTATGCAAAATTAATTTCATCAGCATACGATCATCATTCCGTTCCCTTAACTCACGTCCCCCATCAGCCGTCATCCGGTACGACGACGACATGCCACTCATTCTTCCTACTTTGTATCGGTCCCGGTGTCGTCTGGAATGCGCTTTGCATTTTCAACATTTCAAAAGCGTTCTTAGTTCTTGGTTACGTGCAACATTGAAGAAAATCGTGACGTCAAATGGAAAGAAGTACCGAGCTCTCAACGTATAAATGTCCGAACGTCGGCGTGGCAGGAAAGTGATTCGCTCGGTTTGCCTTCCGGAAATGATTATCTTGAGCAGGAAATTGGTGTTCTCATCATTTGCCATCGTTCCCGGGGCAGGGGCGGGGAGAGAAGCTACTAGTGAGACGAAGAAGAGCAAGAGTGCGTGCCACGAACCGGATGCTCCGGTAGTGAATAGATTACGGATGAACAGACGGATGGTGAAGCAATCAATTACTGTTATCTTTGTTGCGAGCACCGAGACCGAGATACAGCAACAGCCAATAATAATGGCGATTGTTTTATCGGCAGTGTTTGAACATTGCCCAACATCTCGAGCAAATTTTAATGGAAATTCGTCAATGTTAAATTGTTTTGTGAAAAAATCTCCTTTAAAAGCTCTCACACGAATGCAGTCAGAAATTATTCGTTATCCTTTAGTTTCTTTTTGAAGAAGATTGATTTTCCTGACCGGCTTTCAACCGACTGTTAACGGCACATGGAACGTGTCATAGCAAATTAAATTGGCCTTCCCGGGTTTCGCATCTTTAAGGTTTTTTCTGTTCTGTTACACCAAAAACCTTAACTCACCCTTTTAAAGCATGCGCACGATCATTCGAACCATTAACCATTTTCGGGACCTTCCTGCTGGGGCCATCGGTTGGATTTCAATTTTCGCCGACAAACCGGTCCCACTCCGTACCGTCACCAGCGGGGTGACCTTTTTTTTACGACCACCACCACGGCCGAGTCGCCAGCGCGCGTCGACACGTCGTAAATATAGCTAATTAAATGAAATTCGATTTTTCACATTTCATTTTAATGCCGCAATACCTTTCCCATCTCCATTCGGCCCCTTTTCAGCCTTCGGTCCTTTCCTCGAGCGTGGTGCCTTCGTCCGGTTCGGATCGTTAAATTAATGTGTCATTAACGGTTCCGAGGTTCCGTGAGCGATGCAAGGGAAGGCGACCAAGGGATGCCTTATACGTTGAGCGCCTGGAGCTGTTGTGTTGAATCTGTCGTTCGCATGGTCCAGAACCGGAACTCGGTCGGTCGGTCGGTAAATACACGTGGGAATCCGCAGTGAGATGTAGAATCCGTTGGAAATTACAACCCTACCAAGGCAAACAATGTATACCACCGAGGGTGCCAACGGCACCAATATCTCGGTACCGATCGATTCGGCAATTATGTGTTTGATGTTTACATTAAATTCGATTTTAATATGCGGCTCGGAGTGGTGCAGTGGTACTGCTGGACAGCTCACCGGCGATGATGTGGATATTATTTTATTGCCTTACCTTTTAACTCGGTTTGCCAGCGAAGCGAGATTGAATAAAATTTTAATTAAAACTATCAATAAGCAAGTGCAGCGAGCAACGAGCCACGATGTGGAGCTGTGTTAAAGGCCATAAGCATAAACAATATTTCGCCAGCATCATGACAGCAACAAGCTTCGGAGGAGAATAAAAATGTATTCTTTGCTTCGTTCGAAGGTAAAGCTTTGCGGGAAGTGTAGTAGTTTCGGGGAAGCAAAAATCCGAAAATGAATTAAATTAAATGCATCTCATATCCAAAATGAACGACTATTGAACAATTGTGTTCGTAGGTTCGTCTCTCGGTGCAAATTTTTTTTGACAACAAGCCATTCTTAAAATGATAGAGGCACTGCTAATTGTTTTCAAAAAAAGAATTGCTGCAGAGACGAATGAGAGTGAGAGAGAGAGAGAGCGAGAGAGAGAGAGAGAAAGAGAGAGAGAGAAAGAAAAAAAAGAGGAAAGGGAAAAAATACAATCATATAAACTTAATTTGTTCAATCACCTTTCAAGCCTTTGATCGGAAACGACCGGCGGCCGTATCACAATCATCGTCATCATCATCATCGCTGTTTGTTTGTTTGTTGTCCGTGTCTGTGTTCGGTTCAATTGATTGTTTCGTCGCTGTCCACTCGGAGTCACCACGGAGGTCCGAGTTCTGCCGTTGTGCAAGCTTTTTGGCCGGATAAGGGCCCCGCGGGCTGGACACTGCATTCCGTGTCACTTTGATAACATTTGCTTTACTCTTCGCGAAGCGTAATCAGTGGATTTAAAGGCGCAGGTTTTCACCAGCCCTCGGGATCCTGACGGCCAGCACAGAACTGGTTGCTGCAAATCGAATAAGAGAACGGAAAAAAATCACCCATCCACCCCCACTAAACCCCCCCGGGCCGGTGCCTGATAGAATGGAAACCCCTCCCCTCGTTTGGTTATTTTATCCATTCATTCAAATTAATTTATTTAATTTAGGTTTCAAACAGATTATTCGCACCGGAAGGATTGCACCGCATCCACTGCACCCTCTCCCCCCCCCACCGGCCCCCCAAATTTAACCGTGTCATCTACCCTGCTCATGCTCACTAGGGAGTATTGCAATGAAAAGCGGGATGATGGGATCGTTGGGTTTTGTTTGAGTTTAAATTCATCACTTCACCTATCGGCCTGCCTGACACATTCATGCTGCCCTTTTTCCCCGTTGGGAGTGAGGGGCAGGTGAGCATAAGCTTAGCTCATGTCAGCTACTGTGTGGCAAACCATTTGATATCGATTGTCCATTTGCTGCCGCTACTCACTGGAAACAAATTAATACCAGGCCAAGGGGAAATGAATGAGGATCAGCAGGCGTTAGTTGAGGGACGTAGGGCCCCGAGGTTTGCTGTTAGCCGGAATTCCGGAAACCACAACCCAGACCACAGCACCCACCGATGGCGGATTGTCAACGTTCGATACTGCGGATTAGGTTCATCGAGGCGAAGGGTGACAATCTGAAGTGAATAAACATCCATTAAACCGAACGCGGAATTGACCAATTTTACGCGCATTTTCCGGTGAGATTTCCCCGGTCTCAGGTGACCAGATCGTTTTGTAATGATGATGATGATGATGATGTTGGTGATGATGAGGTTCAAAGTTTATGAAAACGCGAAACTATCTGCGTGACTGGAGTGAGGACTGAAGTTGTTAAATTGATGGAGCATACGTCGGTCATCGCGTAGCAGATTGCAGAGAGCTCCGAGCTGGTACCGTTTGTAATATGAAAAAAGCGTTACGTTGAATGCACTTTTAGGTGTTTGCGATAAATATTCCATCAATTTAATTATTGAATAGTCAAATAACTCGAAATTGTGTAAGATTCTCCAATGAATTTTTTTGGTAAAGAACAATTTAATCTATTTTAGGTATTGATTTATTTTGTACTTCCTATATCCCGCATATACTCCAACTGTAATTCATCATTTCACGAAAACATGTTGGAAAGATATAAACTTTTCTTTTGAATAAGGCAAACGGTATAAAAATACATAAATTAAATCATACCATCCAATTAGAGTAAGCTGGGGCAAAACTTCGAATTAGACTTTTCTAGAAAACGGCTTCACTGATTCTAACAATCATGGACATTTCCTTCATCAAACCTTCATAAGCGACAAAAAACACAAAATCAACACAAATTCCATCGGTATAGCCCTTATTCTGAAATACAAACGGAAAGTTTTGCAATTGACATTTTTTCAGAAATGTTCCTAGTGGGGCAAAAGTTCGTTTCCAGGGTTACTTAGAATTATCGATTATAATCAAACAAATTGTCATTTGATCGAGCTGGTAATTTTACAGTAGAGAGATAAACACTTGATGAATAGTTCAGTGCAGTTTTTCAGTTGCAAATTTATTTAATTTATTTTATAAAAATTAAAATCCACTAAGCCCGAACATTCGCCCCACTCTATCTGAACGCTAGTGACTTGAACAATCAAATAAGAGAATGTTAGCGTAACAATGAAGTAGTGTTGTTAACCATTACTTACTCTGTTCTGCCAAATATTCATGTGTTGAATCGTTTACTCCTTTTGTCATCATTGGCAATTCAAATGCACCATACGTTCTCGATGTGCTTTAACTTTCATGTTTTATAAATTTATCTATTTTATTTACAACTGAAATCAGTTTTTGTTGTTGTAATAATTTATAGTTCAACCATCCACACACACACACACAGGGACACACGGACACACATTTCGCCTCACCCCCTCATACTGGGGGGCATGTTCGAAGTGCAAAAGTGAGCGTGCCTTGAAGGGAAGGGCAGCTTCCCTCATCACTCTCATCACCCCGTATGATTTTGGATCTTATCTGCTCGATTACTCAAAAACAAACACCGGAATCCGCCGTTGTCCGGATTCCTTCCTCCTCCGTCCCCATTTTTTTTTATTCGAACTTTTTCTATCGGACATTCTAGTTGAAGAGAGTTTAACGGTTTTTGATTCCCACCCGTGCGCCGGGTTCTGTCGCTTCTTGTGTGTGTGTGTGTGTGTGTGTGTGTTACTCTATAGTTTTACATATGTACAGTGGGGCTGCTTGGCCCCGGGGTGAGGGTTTTTTGGTGATGTGTTATTCGTGGAGTTGAGGGAAATGTACATTTGGTCTCTTTCGAAACTGTTATCGGATGGAGGTGTAAGGGTGCTTGGAGTGAGTGAGTGAGGGATGGTGTGTGCACCGCTTTTAGGTGCTAATTGATAGAACGAGACTTCCGGGGCTGGGTTCAGTTTTCCATCATACGCTTTTATGCTATATTCCGTGTTGTACATGCATTCGATTCGATCCATTGGAAGTGGTTTGAGCATTCTTCGTGTCTTTCTCGGTCTCCATTCGGGATTGTAAGGATTCATTACAGATGCAACTAAACTCAACTGCACCTTCAGTATGACCGCGCGCGCGATGTGGTGTGTCACGATTCTATATACCACTGCACAAATCAGCATAACTCATGATGAGCCCGTTGAGTTGGTGGTGATTTTAATCGAAATGGTCTCACCATATATTGAACTTCATCCGCTGCTAGTAATGCTGATCCTCGAATGATCCGGCAAATTTCGCGAACTTAACGGCCGAGTTGCCATCCTTTTGCCACCACATCCGTTGTTCAAGTGGTTCGATGCCGGATGATAATATTACAACCAACCGGTAGTCGCGTGTTCTTCGTTTTTCTGTTCCCCGCCAACAGACACACACACACACAGACACGCGCACAGAATCTGCGTGCCTCGCCATCGCTTAAATAAACATGCATTTTCCACGAGTGAGCTGAAATTAAAAATTGAACAACCAACGCGTTCCAACGCAACGCACCCCGCGCTCATTCCAATCCGTGAGCAAAAATCAACACAAAAACCATCTCTCCTCCACAGCACGGTGTGTGTGTGCGTGTGTTTGTGGCCAAGGCTAGGTGTGTTTCATATTTATGCAGTTCACTTTGCCGGATGTGCCGGGGAAGTCGCTTGAAATCCTGGCTGAATGTTTCCGGTTCCGGCAATGCCGTTGCGCCTTTATTGTGTTGCCATTCCAGCCTTTACACACATCAGGTCCACATGGTTGTGTGTGTGTGTCGGTTGGTGCCAGTTTGCAAAACAATCCTTCGTAATCAACGCGATTGCAGTGATTATTTGGCCGAACCATCATTCCAAGCTCATCTGTCAAATGGTGGTGGTGCCGGTGATGGTGACGGTATGCCAGCACCCGGATGGTGATTTCCATCGCTGTTTGCATTGTTGTGTTGCGCTCTACGTTTCGCTCCACTATTCTCTGCGTTTCCAATCGGCGCTGAACGGCACGGCACGGAACGGATCGTGCATTGTATCGACGATTAATCTCGGCTCTTGGGGATGCGCTCTCGAAGAATGCACTTTTCGGGCCCCGGATGCTATTTGCTGCCTTTCCCTAACCCCAATCCATCTCCTCCTTTCTTTTCTCCTTCCATTTCTGTGTTTGTTTTTTCCCTCACGTAACTCAACCCGATGAAGGCATAAGGCGGCCAAATGAGAGAGAAAAAAATAAGTGCTGAAACGTTGGCCTGGCCAGACAGAATGGCAAAAGGTGTGTGTGTGTGTGTGTGTGCAAGCCCGCCACGTGCATTAACGTACACCCTTGTGTCGGGTGTTGCCTGGCATTCCGGAATATTAATGCACCACTCGTCACGGGTATGTGGTGGAATTTACCCTGGATCTGACTTTCGGACGAGCTTGATTACAGTGGCATTAAAAAGGGTGATGCGTTGATGCAAACAACGAGTCCATCAAGTGCTCGAAAACCCTGAATCCCCGGAACTCGGGCTCGGAATCGTTGCAGAGCCGGTATGGTATGCGATGCGATATTCCGGATTCGGGTGGCGTCGATGCCAAAACAGGAAATTGGAATAATGGTGGTGGATTGATTATGAATGTGCTCATTTCGCTATCGAGTGCGATTTGCAACCGATTCGATTCGTGGAAGGTTTTTGGCGCCTGTCATACCGGTCCGGTCGGTTATGACCCGGAGGAAAATAGGAGGAGAAGTACGAAAAAACATACACACGAGGAAACCTCATTTCGGTTTTCGGAATTCGACAAATACATTTTGCACGCATTGATTGCGCATTGATGAGAATGGTGATGGTGGTGGAATTTATATTGAAATTTCCAATTCCAGCGCTCCAGATGGAAGATTGCATGGCAATGGCAAACATAAATGACATCGTTTACAAACACCTCTCTGGCTCGCTAACGGTAAACGGGAAATGTTCAACGAAAAAGCTTTACCGGAATACGTCTTTCCAGTTGCGACAAAGAGTTGCGACTGTTGGGACGCTGGAACGACGCTCTTGAACTATGAAACTGTCGTCAGTGTAATCCCAAGACAGGTGGGCTTCTCTGTTACTTTTCCCACTCCAAACGGTTGGGTTGGTGATGGAGCACCATCGTGGTAGGGCAATGAAACGTGGTGCAGGAAACCATAAAATGAAACCGTCCTACCGCTGCGCTGCATCATCGATCATGTCTACGCTTTGGGGAATCGAAAACACACACAAGGGGAAGCTGCTGCGTCCGAGCTTCAACGATTCAGTTCCGGTGAACCACCAGTTCGAGCAAAATGGTTCTAAATAGTCGACCAACCAACGTTCGGTGGCATGATAATGAGACCGAGAGCTCGATCCTCCGCGCAGTTTTCGCGCAGCTTTGCATGCAACAGCTGTCCGTTTATCACAGCAAAGCGTTACCACAAACGCTACTGCGCTGATAAGCAGCTGCAACAAGATATCTGACGGGGAGAGCACGGTCACAGCAGCCCATCTCTTCAGCATTAACGTATCTTCTGCAGGCAGATGAGACAACACAAAGATAGACACAACAACACTTCGCCCACAACGAGGGGGCCTGAACGACGACGGAAAAACCAATTTCAAAATCCGAGCGACGGAGCAGCGAAGAAAGAAAGAGAGAAAAAAAACGAACGAACGGAACCACGAAGAAAACATCCATCATCGATTGCGCTGACAGTTGTAACGGCGCAGAAGAGGCCCCGGGGGGGGAGGACGGTACGGGATGGGAGGCTGGGGGTGGCCACAAAACTAGCACCATCCCCATCACCGTCATCAATCACTGTCAGCACGGATGCAACGATATGGGCCGTTCCGTTGAGGCCGTTCACCAGGATGTGTCGCTCCAGTCGTGGAGAGCCCCGAGGGAGGGCTTGTCCCGGGATAAAGGCAAATAAATTAAGGAACCGGGAACAAGCTAGGGGGGGGGGGGCTCCCCCGTCCCCACAAGGGGCCATTGGGCAATCTTATCAAAGCGATAGTTGGAGAAGGAACGTTTGAAAGTCAGGTTGAAAGGAACCATGATGTGAGATGAGCTTTGGAGCGCTGGCGAGCTTGAGCCACTGGCCACGCACACACACACACTCACACACACACACACACACACACACACACACACTCACACACACGCACGCTCTTTAATATGCTTCCAGAATCCATCCCTTAAATCCCGATCGCTTTCAATATTGACTAGCTAGAGTTTTGTGTTTCTGTTTGATAAGGATAAGGAATGGCGGACAATTCTCAGGATCATCATGAGTGTGTGTGTGTCTGTGTGTGTGTGTGTGTGTTGTTGTTGTAATGCTCTCTCTCTCTCTCTCTCTCTCTCTTAGCTTAAATAACCTGCTCCAAGTTGAGTCCTGTTCCTGTTTTGATAGAAATCCCGCGGTCCCTGCTCTGCTCTGCTCCGGTTTCTAGTGACTGCTATGCAGCCAACAGTTTGGCCAATAGTTAATAATGTGCAGGACACCATCTTCACGGGTAACCGGGACTAACGGACAACTCGATTCGACTTACCCCCGGACCATCGTTCGTTGCGCTAGATAAGACAACCTCTCCTTCTTCTCCTATTTACAGACATTGTTGATATATACATGCTGATGGCTGGTGCTAAAAGCTCTCTCTTTCTCTCTTTAGGGGAGGGGTTTCGGTTTCGATTTCACGGAACAGTCCTTCCCTGCGTTCCGTTCCGTTTCGTTCCGTTCTGTTCCGTTGCTACTGGCTACTATTCACAGCGTCTTGATATCACGAAACCAACGAAACTGGGATTGAGGAAATGATAACAACGTTCCGCGTTCCGTTGCGTCACTCGAGGACTCGCCAGGGTCCAGCCAGGTAACACGCCAGTAGGGGGGTTACCGCTGCACATTGCGAAGCGCTTCCATTGGAAGCAATCCAACTATCCACGGCGTGTCCGGTCCCGTTCCGGGCGTCCTTCCGACCTTGGTCACGCTGGCTCAGGTGTCATCGTGGTCGTCGTTGGCGTCGGTTTGTTGTTGCTGGGTGTGTGCACGTTCTCACAGGGCCGTGTCACCGACCCTGTGAGACTCCTATAGTCATACGGTGCTTTCGCGCTTCATCATGAGGGGCGTATCGGCGGATACGTCGTCTTCGGGCAGCCCCAAACAGACCCGGGTCCGGGCGGTTGGACCGAGATGCTGCATCGCGATCGCCGACGGTGGCGGCGGTGGTGGCAGTTGCTGTGGTCCCGGGCCACCCCCGACCGTTAGCGCCTGGTTGGCGCTCGTCACCGAAATGGCGGTAATGTTGCGGACACCCGCTATCGTACCACCGTACGAGGGCCAATGGTGTGTACCGGTACCGGTGATGCTGGCCGGATGCGGACCGCCACCGGAACCACCGATCGGGTGTCGCGGTAAGGTGCAGGTGGCGTGCGATGCCGTCGTGAAGGTCGAGGGCACGTGACACATCGACACGTTCGTGATCGAGCTGGAGGCCTGCGGGGTGCCGTTGCGCAACGTACAGTAACCGAGGCTGGTGGTGTGGTTGGCGTGGAGTGCGGCCGCCATCGACGTCCCGATGAACGGTTGGTTCGGTGCCGTCGTCGTCAGTAGCAACCGGTTCGGGCTGCTCGTGTCGATGGTCGATATGTGCTGGCGGCGCTTTATGTACTCCATCTAGAGAGGGTGAGAGAGAGGGATGGTAGGGTGGTGGGTGTTGCGTGAAACAATGCATTACAATGGTACGGGGAATGTCAGTTACGTGTCATGTGAGCTATTTCATGTTCGGCATCTGCTTCTTCTGAATGCATGGAGATTGCTGAATGTTTTACGATATTGATTTGTGCTATTCATATTGAACATTCAGAATCGATGCTGTTTAATCTAATCTTGTGTTATTCGTGCTAGAGTGATGTTGTATTCAAGACAAAGAGTTTTTGGAATAATTCAAAACAATATAATTCAATTAGAGACAATTACTTGAGGAGAATTGGCCACAACAGGAGGTTCTTCCTGATCGAAAAAATAGTTGCTTCTCCGAAGCAAACAAACAATTATTTTATATACAGTTTCTCGTTATGCATATCTCTATACAGTCTGTTTCATAAGGTCTCTTACTATGTTCACTATGATTTTTCTTCTAAGCCACACAAAGCGCTTTAAAGAAAAGAAATTGAACTTCTTTTATCTTTAAAAAACGTACGTAATTTTTTTTAATCGATTTTTTTTAAATCATAAGAACCTCACTAAGCAGTTAAATTACAAATTTACATAATTATGCAGATTTTCTTCAGAAACGCAAAATCATCCACATGGTATAGTTTAATTTGATACCAGAAAAAATAAGGTTTGGTATACCTTCTGGTTATCAAGCTTTCCCGCAAACAGAAGTCCATATGCTATGGAATGATGTAATGGATATTAATGGAATGTTTAAGCGTCTTTATGACCCCGACAGAGTTATGGTATATGGATAGCTGTGTTAAAACCATAAGCTTGCGACAGTTAATTAAAGTATAGAGCCTGTTGGTTATTCTGTTTTTCATAGTTAGAACCTTCAAACGCTACACTATGAAACAGATGTTTATGCATTCGTGAGCCGTGATTGAGAAATGCTTATTCATGCTTGGCTTGTGTTTTGAACAAAGAACAACATCATATTAGCTTGCTAATTATACTCCGCACCACATTATTGATATGTTCATTTATTTGCCAAACATATGTAAATATGCTCCAACTAAAAAGTCCGTTAATATAAATTGAGTTATTCTATAATAGTTGCTCTATAATTGAGACGTGTAAAGCTAATCTCTGGCAACATTGACTCAGGCAGACTCGCAATTTAACAAAAGCTCATATCAATCGAGCCTGTTATGCGTTCGTGATTAGAAGTAATCTGCAATATGTGCGTCCGTGTGTTTGTGTGTGCCTTACCTGATCATCGGAATCGATCGTATCCGGGATGACGTCCGGGTTCTTCTCGTCACTCTCGTTACCATCGTAATCCTTGCTGGCGACACTCTTATCGCTCGGTCCGGGCGACGAAGTTCGGACGGTAGTGCTGGGCGCCGTATCCTTATGCCGCCGACTACTCGCACCGCACGGGAACTTGAGGGCCAGCACGATGGCACAGCTGCCGATCAGTACGGCCGCAGCCAATCCAATCGCCACCGAAAGAGTCGGCGTGAGGGGTAACGGTGAGCGGGGACGTTCGACTGAAATGCATTACATGCAACGATACGGCGTGCATTAGATGCCGTTGTATAGGGCTTGTTTGGAAAGGGACGTCCTCCTTCCTCCCGGTTACCTACCCTTTTCCGAGTCTTTCATCTGCTTCTCCGGCAATCGCTGAGTGGCCGCACTCATGACGTACGGTTCGGAGCGGCCCTTCGAGTTGAACGCGTACACGGCCAGCTGGTACACGACGCTTGGGTGTAGGTTCGGGATGGCGAACCGTGGTGCCGGTGAGGTGTTGTTGAAGCGCACCTCCTGCGTGTGGCTGTCGCGTAGCTCGAGAAAGAACGATTGCGCCAACCCACCGTTGAAGCCTTCAAAGCATCGCACCGACAGCGACGTCATGGACACATTCGCCACCGTACAGTTGTGCACTTGATCTGGCCGGCCTGGAACGAAGGAAGGATGGAAGGGGATCAAAAGACCGTGAGTGACACGTCAATGGGCACCGGTTGACCGGTTGGACGGGTTGCAATGATGTTCCTCTCGAAACCGTCGGTAAGCTAGAATTCCAATTAGACGATTCTTTGCCCGGGAACGGTCCTCGAACCGTCCATCCGGACACTCCCTAATGACCATTGCCATGGAATGGTTTGACGAGCCATGCACATAACAGGTGTAAGCTCTTATAACGCCACACGGCAGCAGCAGCAGCAGAGGGATTGACAATGAGAAGAGACTGAATCGAGCGGCTGAGGTAATTGGCTGCCCACAACACTAGTCTACCGGATGATAGCAATCTCTTCGGAACAACATTTCTCCTGCATCCGCGTGCACCGTTATATCGCATGTTACATGTTGTGGAGCAAACTTTATCCATCCAAGTGGCGCAGGCAGCTTCACTGTGTGCGCACCATCCTTTTGTGCTAATTTCTTTCGCGCGGGCTGGTGGCCACAATGGACCACTATTACTAACCAAACAAACTACCACTCGCTTGCTCGAAACTTGATGGCTTTGAGGGGAAGGTTCTGCGCCTCCCGAAAGGATGGAAAAGAAATCCCCAGAAACACCAAAAGCGAAATCCATCCTTCGCTCCGCTGTTCCGCAAGGACCGCAAACAAAACCCACCAAACTGTACTGCTGCTTCTCGTCTCGGCATCCTGATCCGGGTTGCTGTGGATGTTTTCGAGACTGGGAGAAATGTGTTTGAAAATTTGCCAAACTCACCACCATCATGGCAGGCGGCGTGTGTGTGTGTGTGTGTGAAACTCGAGCTGCACCATACCTCGCCAGACTCGCCTTTTTAAATGATGCTTCTTGGATGCAGTTCGGGCCAAAAAGTGCTTGAACACATCCACTAGTGACCTCCCGCTCCAGACACTGGGAGTCCATTGTAAGAGCCTTCACCATTTCGAGGGTTTGTTGCTTACGACGCGCTGCCAACGGTTGTTGATGTTTGTTCGCCCGTGGCGCGTCTGCTGGAAACTACTGCTTTGCGGCTTACTTTGCGAACCAGCAAAGTCTCTGTGAGAGTCTGTTGCCAGGTAATCTGTGGCTGCCTCGACGATGGTAAAATGGCGATGGTTTAGCGTCATTATGAGCCTCTCTCTAGCTCTGGAGCGGTGTTAGACGTTGTTTGCGTTACGTGCTGGTATGGCTAGGTACCGGGCAATGCTAGAACCAGCGATATACCAGCGATGCAGAATCGTCAAAGAAGCAGTTCGAGGCACCTGGCCTGGATAGCAGCCCTTTGATGTTGTCTGACGAAGGAATGTGTTTCTTTATGTGAACACTATGCAACACAATGCGAGAAGACCCGGACTGTATCATTCACTCTCGAGACTCCGAGACAGCCGTCACCCCCTTTAGTTGGCCGGATTAGACACCCCGCATCCTCCCCTCCCTCGGTGTTCCGGATCACCCAGCATGTCCATGCAAATTGTCGTCAGTCACTCAACAGCCCCGTGGCATTGGTTGGTGAATAGAGGCGGTAGCTAATTCTCGTCGGAAAATCAACAAACAACCCTTCGCTTTACGCGTCCCCCCTGTGATGTGCTTTTTGGTCCCTCAGTCCCTCTCAGATCCACCAATACACCAGGGGCCGGTGCGTTCCGGAATCTTCCGAGAAGATTCCGTTGCCGTCTGGCTGGCGCCTTTCTTTACTCAGGCCGTGGCCATGGCAAACGGAAACCACCGGCAGGACATCCATTCTTTATGTGCACACACGGCCCACATGGGCGTGTATGTGTGTGTGTGTGAGTGTGAGGGGCAACAAACAAACAAAAATGGCCTCTCTTCTCATGCTTCTTTCGTGCAACTTTTCCTGGCGTCAGACCTTTGCCCCCGTGGTTTTCGACGTCCCTCTTTTGTTTCTCGAGACCGGAACCAGCAACGGGCAGCGGCGATGCCGCTCTAGAGAACCAATCCTATCCGGTGTTTCACGCTCGTACTTACGTACTCCTCCACCAGCGTCATGCCATCTTCCCCGAAAACCTAAACACCATTCCTCGAAAGACCTTTGCCGATAACCGTTGGTGCCCGTTTAATGGTTGCTCCACACTCATGGTCACGATGCTCCCGGTAGCACCCGTAGCGAAAGGGCTGAGAATTTTAATTTTAAAACAGCAAAACACTCATTTCCTTTTGCTCCGGACCCGGTTTCTCGTGCCCATTGGTCAGTCATTGGAGGGTGTGTGTGTGTGTGTGTGCTTTTTGGGGCCTCCGGGGCCAGAGCTGGTTTCTGTTTTGAGCAGCACCTTCCTTCCCCACCGGAGGCTCTCTTTTATTGTTTGCGCTAATGCTCGCCCGCTCTCTTGTTTGTTGGTAGAAAGGTGGGTTGGCGCTCGTTGGTAACGTAAGTCACACATGACCACGTAACAATCGGTCAGTCGGTTGGTCAGGCTCGGACAGGGCCAAGCAACTGGATGGTCGTTGCGGAGGCATTGTGTCCGTACCCTGTCGGTAAAGATGGGCCGCTGAAAGTGGTTTTCCATTACCCCCTTTTTCCTGGCGTTCCCGTTGTATTCGTTAGCGAAGCTTCACGAACAACCTTCACGGATGGGTACGATTTAATATTTAATTTATCTTCTTTCTCCATTTCTTCCGGCAGCACCCTGTACCCGGCTCGCTGTTCCCACGTGGTTTGCTTTTGTTCTTTCGTTTTTATTTGAATCGTTTAAGGCATCGGGATCTTTCTTTTTATGCATGATTTTTTTGTTGCTGCAAAACACAAGAACTGGAGGATCGTTGGATGTTTGAAGAAGAAGAAAAGGTGGAAAAAACTCTCACTCTGGCTCTCTGGATAGCAGCACGAATTAGCTTCCTGAAAGGGGTTGCTCGCTGGCTGCTCCCTTACCGGTTTAACGGTCGGTTTAATAAGCTTATCAGTTGCTCAAATTGAAGCCCAACCTGGCCGTCTACCTACCTTCAATAGTAGGCCGGTTGGTTTGGAATGTTCGAAAACCAAACCGCCACCAAACCGACCGTAGACCTGGTGTGGTTTGCTATTTGGAAGAAAGGCCTACTCATCACCTTTTGCTGCTGATGAGGAGAGTATCGTGCAAGAAATGCTCTTCTTTTAGACCGACATTTTACCTTAACAACCGAACCGTAAGGACGACAGGAAGAATGATGGAAAAGGGGAAACACAGACAAGAGGCCTCTCACCTCTACTAATCAGCCGTATTTGGAGTTTCTGATGAGCGAAGCACTTTTGAATGAAATTTGATTTTCTTTGCATTGTTTCTTCCACCAGCGGGAGGCCAGCTTCCGGGCCTTTCTGGGTTTGTGGTTTCCGTCAGGGCAGTCTGGAGATCGATGTTTCGGTTTCTTCAAACCGGGATCTCCTTCGCGAGGGAATGTGTTGTGTACCGGGCAAACCTCAAATAAAAAAAGGGAAAAAGGTAAAGCTTTTCATTAGTGCACCGGCACATTTTCCCGGCCCGGACAGGGGTGGGTGAAAAGCCGTTAACCGGGGTCGCGGAAATAGATTGCGAATTTAGGATCCGTTTCTCTAACGCTCTAGTCGCTCTTCCGCTTACCAGTTGCCCTTTTCCGGAGAAAACTACTATTAGCATATTTTTCTAATAAAAATGCTAATCAAAAGTTGTGTGTCTGTGTGTGTTTGTGTGTGTGTGCTCGAAGTACGGCGATGGTGATGGGGATCTTCACTAGCGCTGCTTCATCCGACACCGTTCATGTGTCCCGTGGAGCGAAATGAAAACTGACGTGCAGATGATTCATTTTCCCGCCCACCTCCTCAACCTCCTTTCGATCAGAATCAGGCCGAGTGGTAACTGAACGACGAGTAACGCTTCGGCAAAATAATAAAATGCAGAAACATACGACACTGATCGGGAAGGGCATCAAAGGGGATGAACTCACTGGCACTGGTATACCTCCCGTGTCCCGGGGCTTCTGGGACAAATTGAAAATTACGTCCAACTTTCCAGCGCACATTCCAGCGCATGAATTCGATCGTCGGCCCTCCACTCCTTTTACCCGTCCCGTCACTGCCAAATGGTCAGCACCAGCAGATAAGGGATGAAAAATCGCAAAATCGTAATTTCATTTCGCATACAACGTTACCCGTAAACCATTGTGCTGCTGTGTGAAGGAATGGAATAGCGGTGTGGAAGCCAGTTATAAAGTGAGGGAGAGAGCATTTTTCTCGATCGTTTGGTTCAGCGCATCGAGTTAGAGGATAAAAAAATTCGAACTAAATTACATTAGAGAAGAGGTTGATGGGTTCCCATCTTGGCGTTGGGTAAGAAAATGTGCTGCAGCTTTAGAAATGGCCGGCACCGGTGTCCACTCCGTCCGCACCGACAGCACTATCGAGTGAGCCACGGTAACGCTCATACCTCCTGTAGTACGGTTCCAGCAACGTTCGTTACATTGCTTCCGGGCACACGCAGCACCACGGTCCGATGGAACCGATTCAGAATGGAACCAATGGAGTTTCAAGTCTGCTACCTTCGAGCGATTCGATTGTATTGATTATGAGCCAATACTGCTGCTGCTGCTACCAGGACCAGGGATCGAACACGAACACCGAACCAAGACTATGAATGGATGAAGTTTTCCACGACGATCATTTCTAGACGTGATGAAAATTTACACTTTTCCACGTTTCTGCCACGGGCATTGGAGCGACGCTACGCGAACTACGCACCAAGGAACCAGCGGGTAAGTTAGCTTCCGGGTTAATGATTTTGATGTTCCTAGAGCTAGCGAGCTGTGTCGATGGCCGTGGCCGGTACCTTCGTACGGTCGTCAAAATTTAACTCAACCTGCGCAGCCTGGTGCTGGGAATTGAATTACCGTCCGCACCAGCGGTTCTCTGCATCTGCGTTGAAGCAGATTTATGGACCGATTTCGTTTGAGAGTTTTGATTAAGCGTGAATCTGGAATCCGGGACGCGAAGCAAAAGACGCGACCAAAGCCCGGTAGCGTCGGTAGGTCGGTGTGAGAAACTTTATGCCACATCGCCGCATCGCTTTCGATTCGATGCGATGGTTGATGAATTCTGCGCGCTGATGACGCGGAAGCACTTTTGGTGGGGGAGGGGGATATAATCAAGTTCAGAAAAGGACAACGCTTTCAATGCGAGCTCAAAAGGGAAGCAAGCAAGTGGTGGCGAGAGAGTAATATGAACAGATTTTAAAAGACCTTATTAGGATTCTATTAGAAGTCTCTTATTAGGACATTCTCCTTCCTCGAATGCAGTGAAAGAAATTTAATTTAACGGAAAGTAGGTCGAACATGAGGCTGCAATCAGGTTTGCTGATAGTTTGTGAGTTCAAGAAGTTTAATCAATCGAAGTTATGTGCATCCAGTTGTTCAAAAATGGTGGCCGTTTTTCGCAGACATTATCTCGATCTCTACCAGAACATTGCTTATCGAAACACAAATGTCGAAAAATTATAACATTATTTCACTCTCTCATCTCTCTTCTTTAAACAGTACACGACAACTGCTTCCCAATCTCGAGCACGCTCAAAGCTCTGGCGGCAAGATTACACATTGTAAGAATGCGATTAATTTGATGGAAATAGTGAACTTACCAGCGGCGATGATGTGAAACACGCACGGATGCCGCTGTTTGCCGATTTTGTTGGTAGCCGAACAGAGCAACGTTCCATAGTCCAGCTCCGTCATCGGCGTGTACGAGACTGTCGATGACGTTCCTGCAGGCGCGAAAAAAAAAGAAAGGGCGGAAAAAACAATCGAGCAAATTAGAACCAAAGTGGATCACCACCGGGACTACCGGGATCATGAATTCCCTTTTTGTAACGCCTAAAAAAAAGGGACGCAATACAGGACAGGAGGAAAGGTGCAATGGAATGTAGAGTGGCTGCGTCCGAGAATACGTTACCGAATCGTGCGATGTGGCTCGCCTGCACATCGATGCTTTCGGCCGAGTTATTGAAGGTCCACTTGAACTCGACATCCGGCGGGTTGGCATCGACGACACAACGGATCTCGGCGTTTTCCTGCTTGGCCACACCGTACACCCGGGGCTGGTTCGGTGCACAGGTCGGTGCATCTGTGGTGTAAGAAGAAGCAGAAGAAAAAAAAGCGAAATGAAAGCAAAATGGTGAGAACAGAGAAAACGAAATCCCATGTCTCCGAGTCACTCTGAATCCGAATGGCTGCCAGTGGCCATAGCATGCGTCAGATTTGGCTGCAAAGCTGACGTCGCAACGCAGCACTGGCACTGCGACTCTGCGACAATGGCAGCTGCATGCCCGCGGAACGGTCCGGTACGGTACGGAAGGGAAAATGAAAAATTCAATTATTCACTTACACATCACGTTCAGCTCGAACATGGGACTGTTGCCTTCACCCTCGGCATTGAAACCGACGCAGGAGAAGTTACCGGCCGTGGTCCGCGACACACCCTGGAGCACCAGCGAGTGCTTGCTGACTATCACGCCCTGCGATATGTTGCGCGTTAGCGGTTTGTTCTGCGAGTGAAAGCCGAAAAGAAGAGTTTTAGCTGGAGTCGTCGTCAGGGTGGTCAATGCCCGGGGTGGTGGGGGGATGATGGCACTTACATTGTGCTTCCACTCGACCTTATACACGGCCGGATGGGCCGTTACGATGCAGTCGAAGTACACGTCCGTTCCCTCGCGGATCGCGTTCGGGTCGAGTGAGCTGCCCAGCTTCACGTACGCATCGGGAACGTCTGGTTTTGCGTCGCCATGGAAATGGAATACGGGATACAACCGTCAGAAACCATAACCTCAACCTCAACCGTTTGACACAAGAAGCTTGACACTTGGCACCGGGCACCACCACCGGAGCGCCCGGTGGCGCTTTATTTACTTACATTGAATGTCAAGCTGCCAGCCATCCTCGAGGGCGTCCGATTGGACGTAGGAGTTGTAGGCCTTGCAGGACAAATATTTGCCCGCATCGGTCCGATTCAGCACGATGGACAGTGTGCTCGTGGTTTGGTTGCCATCGGCAGACGTCTGCGGTTGCGCGAGGAAAACCGAGGAACGGAAGAAGGGTAAGAGAGGACAGGGATTGTTTCAGGGTGTAAGGTGTAAGGTGTTGCTTAAGCTGACGGCCCCTAAGGCGACTGTTCCAGATGTGTGGCTGTGGCCAACCACCAACCTGGAACCCGCCGGGTCCCACATGTCCCACTTACCGTTTCCTTGCTCTTGTCGAGCCGCAAACCATCCAGAAACCAGGTGATGGAGGCTGCTGGCCGTGAGCCGGCACTTTGGCACAGGAGGTCATATCTTCGGCCGGCCGATAACGGTTGGTGCGCGCCGATCAGTCTTATGTTCAGTGGAGCAACTGTGTTGTGGAAGGCGAGCGAGCGAGCGAGAAGAAGAAGAAGATGAAGGAGTAGGAACAGGAAATACTGGCATTAAAAAAACACCAAAACGAATTTAAAGTTGGACTGGAAATGAGAAAACTTTTTTATTAGATCGTATTACAACGAACCATTCTAAACATCGATTCGAATCACACGGAGTCAAGTGTACAAGTGAATGATTAATCGGAACGGAATCAGTATCTGATATTGGGCAGCTCTGATTAACTCCAACAAGTATTTTGTTTAGCATACATAAGGACGGGCGTGCCGTATGTTTATAACAAGTATTATTGTTAAACGTTACAATACAATTCCCTTTAGGATTTTGCTTTTAGGGTAATAAAACATCGCTCAATAAGATCCCGGTCTAACTGATAAAGATCTCTTTTTACACTAAACTCGTGGCTCGATAGCACAAACTGTTTTAGGTGAAACGTCAATTTATTTTCATCGTTTGGACCATTTTTGTGTGAGTTACTGAAGTTTTAGTAATTTACTACTTCGCTACTTTTTAACAGTGGACGAAAAGTTATGTGTCCTCATCAAACACGGTTTTTTTGTAAAGAAATCGTAGATGAGAAACAAAGATTGGACAAGCATTTATCGACTGTTGATGCTTACTCTTCTCGATAAAATGAGACAGTTTCCGGAAAAACAAGCAGGATCCACATGTGATAGATAGCATTGCTAAAACCTTAATAAAGTACACAATAAGTAGCCAAAAGAAATAAACATTCGACTGTACATCGAAAATAATCTGTTCTATCGAGCTATGAGCTGAATGCGGTGTTAAAAGTGATTTTTATATGCCAACGTACTAAATAGTTATATTGTACTAAAGTGTCACACTATGTTTATGACCGGAAGGAGGTCGGAAATAAGCTAAATTAGTTTATAAACGCCTTCAAGACGCATCAGAGAAATCACAAACCGTGAAGTTGATTGTTAATCTTATAAAGAGATCCATCCAAATACCTATTCAATCAATTAACAGTATCTGAATCTAAGGAAATTAATTAAACGTGAACCGGTGAGAACCAATTCGTATTCCGCCTTTCCTTGCAAGGACAACACCTGAGCAGATGTCAAAGCGAATCGAATCGCATTGAAGCGTATGGAATGGAAGCTTCCATCATGGCCGCTAAATGGCGCGGCCAGTGGACCAGCGGACCAGTGGAGGCATCGTGGACCAATCAATCACTTCTTCTACTTACAGTTCATATCGATCTGGACGGACTGTTCCACCGGGTTCGCTCGGGCGTGGTTGGTCGCCCGGCATAGCAGCTTCGTGTGCAGGTCCTGGCGCGTGAGCGGCCCGAGCGTGATCTCGCTCCGCAGATGCTTCCCGACCGGCATGTACCTGGTTTCGGCGGCCAGCTCCGTCCCGTCCCGGTACCACGTCACGGTCGGTGTCGGCCGTCCACCGTACACGTCACAGCGCAGATTGATGCTTTCGCCTTCACTGTACGGTCCAGCGACGGTCGTGCGCTCCGCACCGAGCTGATCCCTTATCACCATCCGCTCCGGGGGAACTGAAGAGAAGAAGAAGAAGAAGAAGCAGAAGAAAAGGGAGAGCGTAAGATGGCGTACGACAGGTTGAGGCGAAGGAACACGACCGGGGACCGAAGTAATAAAATGCCTGATATAATCAAACTTTTTCCTCTTCTTCTTCGCAGCATCCCACGTCCAGGTTGTTCCCGAAAACACTTCCAGGAATTCTGTTTTCCCGTACCAGAAGAGGAGGTATACTTAATGGAAAATCTTGCTAAACTTTCCCTCTTTTCCTTCCCCGGGGTTTGGTACCATGACCGAACCCTCTCCACAACCGTTTCATCGAAGGAAACTCTTACATTTCCAGCATCCAGCATCCCGGGAAGGGAGGGGGAACTAACGTCTGGCAACTGACCAAAGTTCCGCCGTTCGCCGCTTGTCATCTGCTCCCCGGTTCCTCCGACTTCCTGCCTCGATGCAGTCTCATTTTCTTTTGCACTAATTTTAATGATCTGCAGTTTAATTACGTTTTTCGTTGTCCGTCCGTTGCCTTTCCATTGCCGGCAGCGCCAGTGTGTAAACGTTGGCACGGGGCACGCGACGGAATTGACCGCCAGCGATGCTGCACAAGTTTTCTGCGCCCTCGGCACCACCTACGAACTTCTCAACTGGTTTTTGGTCAGGTGTATCGTGAAAGGAACCATCGTCATCTCTTCGCAAAGCTGTTCAATCCGCACCACCATCATCACCACCATTGAACCCTATGCTGTCTGTGGATGAAATCGGTCGGTCTGGTGTGTGCTGCAGTGACAGCAACAGCAGCAGAAAAACGAGAAGAGAGCGAAGCAGAGGCAATTGGCTCGCTCGTTCACGCTTAATTGTATGACTGCAGTGAATCTTAAGACAGACGGTCAGCGGCATCATTAGCGTGCTTTGCACACAGGCAACGACAAGCGGAGAGCATACGATTCGATTCAACCACACCGCCAATGGTCATTCCATTCCAATGTTTATGCTCTTCAATTTCAACCCCGATTTTCACCAGTAGGTCACCACTAGGAACCCTTATTGCATGAACTTAGTCACAAGGAGTAGACGAAAGGAGTGTTTGCGAAACAGTGTTTGTTTTTGGAGATTGTTTTGAAGTTGTTTTGCACGTTGCAGGTTTGACTACGGAACCGAAATGCAGGGGTTGCCCATGATGGTGTGCGTGATATTGGATTTGGGAATGCTTTTTCTGTATTCTTTTCGTGAGATTTTTTCAACACACTATATACAGTACGTTATTATGCGATACTTTAAAACGTTGACAAACTTTTGTTATTTAAATACTTATCCGTATTTCAATGTTAAATCACTCATTATAAAGGATACTACCATTGGTTTGCTGAATATGTGTAGCTCAATTAAATCGAGCAATTTGCATCAACATAATATTATTGGGACTGTTATGAAATTATGATAAAAGAGGTTTGGTTTCATTCGTACCCGGGATCAGACAAAGCACCAATTATTCCTTAGTTATTGCTATTTTTACTTTACACATCATTACCAAAATTTCTACCCGCTTCATTTCTTTTCATAATTTCAAAGCAAAATTCCGCATAAAAGGGAAAAATTCTGCATCGCAAATGTTCCAGTACTAAGTGCATTTCAATAGCCATTTGCTGCACCCAGTCCTCCCACTTGAGCACATCAAGAATGTTTCGTTTTAAACCAGCCATTGCTGCTTTCTCATTAGCAGACAAATACACCCGGGGATGCATTGTCGACTAAACTTCCCCCACTCCGGGCGTGCTTGCGCATCGGATGAGATTAGTTCACCGGGAATTCGTCAGCAAAAACCGGTGATTTTCTCTCGTGGAAGCAGATGCACTGGGTGGTATTTGCGGTATCAAAAACGCTTAGCCATATGAAGACAACAAAACAACAACAACATTTTACAATATAAACCGTTGCTTTCGCACTGGGGGAAAATCCAGGACCACGATAGACAACAACTGGCAGAGATGGTGCACCGCATGTGTGTGTGTGTGCACAGTGAAGCGTTCGGTAGAAGGTTGCGTGAGATACCGGGAATTAGTGGTACCGCCTGCAATCATATGCATGATATGAAACACAATTCATTGCAGCATCGGGGGTACTGTACTGCTGGGAAAATTGTATGTGTGCGTGCATGTGTGTGCTTTTAATGCTCCACATGGACCGGTCGGAGACAATGATGCCTGGTGAATGAGCGTCTACCGCGACGACGAGCGTATCATGACGACGAGCGTATCATGACGACGAGGAAAAGAGTGTAAAAAGGCAAACGACACATGCTTTCCCTCCGTTCTCTAGTCGCATAGCTACGGACAGACCAGAAACGAGAGAAAGAGAGATGAGGATAATATATGAGCCCTCCATATTTTGGGATACCATTGATAGCGACTAGTGGCTGTGGTGTGGAGCGTACGGAGGCAATGCCATAGGAGGACAGCATTTGAAAACTCTCCATAACTCGGTACCGGTGCCGGTGCGGACGGAATCGACAGAACCTCGACTATTGTTCATTGCATATTTCATATTTTATTCGCGAGATGGATAACACATTGTACTCCACCGTTACTGGCGCACCAGCGATTCCAAAGTACTCCCCGGTGGCTAATTTTCCCAGTAAAAATTCCACCGGCCAGGCCCACGGGCTCCCACTTTTGTGTCTGTATGAGTGTGTTTGTATGGTGTAGAGCAGAATATGAAATATGAAGCAACGAAAAGCATACGGAGCGTCAACGGAGGCACATAGCATAACGGGATGGTTTCGGCATTGGCAACGCTGTAAATTTTCCGGAGGAATTCATGCAAAACAAATGTCATTTTATGCTGCATGCCGCCACTCGAGAGGCGGACTGTATTGTGTGGATTGTAGGGTCCTTTCGGTTCCGTTCGGTGCCACAATGTGCTGGTATGGCCGCAGAAGTTGCGCGGAAATCTGCACTCGTCAGTGGAGCAAGTAATTCGCACGATGAAGAGACGCGACGCGACGTTTGATTTAGGTTCAGTGAATGCATCTTTGACTCTCGGGAGAGATAGAGAGAGAGATACGCAGTAAAGCTCAGTTATCACGTTCACGGTTAAACTGAGTCGTTAGTCGCTCGAGTGGAGATCGGGATGAGTTTTTCCCTTAGCAATGCAATACCCAATGCTCGAGAATTGTTACTCGCCATCTCGTTGATAGCATCGTACAGCAAGCAGACTTGTGCTGCATTCT
>NC_064874.1:34646902-34744402 GCF_943734745.1 Anopheles darlingi | reverse complement strand
TCACTCACTGGACGTTACACAATTAATCTCGCTCGACTCATAAGCGGATCTGCTTTCCATCTCGTCTATCCTTCTTACCACTGCCGCTTCATCGCTGACCACACTACTTCAATGCCGATTGCTGCGGCCAAACGAGCTTCATATATTATTTTTTCTCATCCGCCCAGAAGGGTGAATTCATTTGCTGCCGTCCATCAAATCCCGTAATCCATGGCCACATCCTAGCACCACCACACTCCAACGTCATGTTTGGCCAAACGCGAAAAGCAGAAGAGCACCATCCGCTGCCAGCAATTATCTTTCTTTGGTGATGGAAAAAAATCCCCCAAAAGACTCAACTCTCAGGGTTAAACGAGTCGTTTTGGTGTGTTTGGTACCTCTGTTGGTTACTTTATCATTTCAGCCACTACATACTACAACCGTCGCCGAAGTGCACCGAAGGTACCGAACCAGCTTCTGCACAGCATTCAAGGGATGTGTTGCGAAAGCGAAAAACAAGAAAAAAACGAGACAACCTTCGAAGAGCGTGCTTCAAGAGAGCAAAATGGAATGACAAACGCGAAAAAGAGACTGCGCTGGAGAGGGAAGGATAAGGAGAAAAGGAAATGAAACTTTCATCACTGGTGCGACATCGGCGGCGGCGGTGGCGGTCGCCCTAATGGTTGCGTTGTTTGACCAAATCTCCCATCATTATTCCCTGCTTAAACCATTTAAACATAATTAATTTACGGCCCAACAGGAGACAGCACGAACAGCAGCAGCCACTGTGGACACTGTTGCGACGAACCGTGCAAAAGATGGAACGAAACGGCCTTTCCATCATCGTTTCATCATCGTTCCTCTTCGCTTGCCGCCTGCCATCGGATTAGGCAAGGCAGGATAGGCCACGCCAACGGCACGTAATGAATGGAAGAATGATGGCAGGATGGACTTTTCCTGGAGCTCGAGGCGAAACGATTACTATCGCACGACACACACGCACGCACACTTTTTCCATCTACCATGATTATGATCCTTAGCCATAGCTATAACCGGTGGCTCGTGCAAAGTGTAGCTCGATAAGTTGTTGGCCACGCCGAGGACAACATTAGTCAGTACCAGCAGGTAAGGCCCGAAGATTGTTGAATGGAATTGTATTAAAAACAAAAAAGGCAAGGATGTTTTCGCATCAGCATTAGGTGTGTAGTGAGCCGTCCAGATTGCAAACAATTTACGCAGCAAAAGGATGGCTATCGGGATAGAAAAGAAAGACAAAATAAAACAAAGTGCGAACAAAGTGAGAACAAAATGAAACAAAACAGAAGTGAACGAGAGAAAAAGGTCGAAACACAAGAGATCAACAAACATCGTTTAATTAGGAGACAAAATGTGTGGAATTGAAAGGTGTCAAAATAAAATAGAGACGCACATTGACATCAATTGTTAAAATGTTTTTCATTTCCTTGTGTATAATATATGAATACAACAAGAGAATACATGAATACAACGGGCATTAGCATCCTTTCGAGACGAATCCTTATCCACCAACACCCAACAACCTCCTCGGTGGGCTTCGAAAACTTCGTCACTCCATTCCACTCTACCGAAGGTGCTCACCATAAATCATTCAACTTTCCTCTCTCGTCACTCGACTCGAAGACCGCCAAATAATGAGACGCAGGTTTTGGACCACCTCGCGGCCAGGTCCGCTGCAGAAGTGGAGCTGTATTTGTTTTTTTTCCCTTTTGTGAAATGAATTTCCACGAGGAAAACAGCACGTGGCATGATTCCGCGAATAGATTTTCGCAAAAAAAACGGAAGATAGAAATGGAAAGAGGAGAGGAAAGTGTGTGTAGCCCCTCTCCACCAGTCCAGCCCCCCATCGCCTTCACCAGCAGAAGTAGAGGATCAAATGTCTTCTGAGCAGTAGCAGTGGCAGTGGCAGAAGCGGCAACGGCAGACTTCCAAGCATTAAACACACATTAGGAAGGAAAGTGAATAAATCTCCTGTGCAAAGATAAACCCTCTCGGAACATCCTTCCCCTACTTTGGGACCGTGGGACCCGCATCTTGGTTCGCCTTTTTGCGCCCTTTGCACAACGGGACCAACTCACAGGCGTGGGCTGGACACTGGACAAGATGCTGCCGGCTTTGGGGGCCGCTTTTCTTTCGTTCTTTCACTTTCTGCATCACTAACAGGCGCTGGGCCAGCTGGATGCTGGAAGCAATATGCGGACTCGTATTTGGTCTCGTCCGGTTGAGGCCGATGCCCGTGGCCATTGTTTCGTGGCTGGCGGGGCGATGGGTTTTGTGCCGATTGTGCAGCGGTTCGCGGACGCGGCCTTAATGGATGCTGCCGACGGGCGAATGCTTAGAATGCAGAGCCGTTTGTGGGTGATCGAGCTGCTAACCAAATTGGAAGCCATCGGAGATTGGAGTAGAAGGTGGGGTGGTAGGAGTTCCACTTAACTTCACAAACCAAGAGAACCGTGGCCAGTGAGCAGCGTATGGTGACCAACCGAACGGAACGCACTCTTACTAACAGCAGCAGAAGAAGAAGCAAGCCATGCAAGAAAGAACACCCGACCGCAAGGGGAGAAGTGGTAGAAGGATTAGTCCGCAGCCTTCTACGACTTTCCTCTTCGGCAATCGCGGCTCGCGTGGCTCACGATGCAAACAAAGAAAGCTGAGAAATTAAACGCAAAAGCAGCTGGCGTACCGGGGCCCTGGAACCGGGGCGCTGGAGTAAAAGCTTTCCTTTCGCTGTTCATCGTCGTCGTGGGTGGAATCCGGCCGGGATTCTGGGACCGGTACCTTATGCCAGATCGGGTTTCTAAGATGGGTAAGCGTATCCTTCGTTCGGTATTTTGACGGTCACGGCTCGAAGAAAATGGCCCGGGTAATTGAAGCGCAGTGAACCGGTTAGCCACGCCTGTATGGGTGTGCGCTTGTGTGTATGTGTGACGCAGTCTGGGTCTGGTCGGCACACGTTACCTTTCCCCGTTGTAACCGACGGCCATGGCCAGGGTAAGAAGCTACTTTGCGGAGCAATAATTCTTACATCGTTCAGTGAACGGGGAAAGTGGGGGAGCTACGGGGATTAATGCGAAGCGGTGCACACCTTCTCGGACAATCTCAAGACAAGCTGCAACCATTCCCAGGAGCCTCCGCCCCGGGGCGTACTGAATAGAAGAGATTTCGCCTTCTTTCTCTGTGCTAGCTTCTCTGCTAGCGGCTGGAGCACAGAAGGATGTGTTATGGAATGGTAAGGAAAGAAATGAGAGACCGGCGAGGAAGGGACATGAAGGACCGGATGACCACAAACCACACCGGACGTGGTTGGATTGGTTGGGACCGGAATCCAGATATCTTTTCGTTTAATTGCAACGCATCGACGAATGAATGGTTCTGAATGCTGCGGTCTGTGCTTGGCGGTGCAAAAATTAACCTCCGGTGCAGCATCATTTCTGTTCCAAATTAGTGCAGCAGTCGCAGTTGTGGGCCGGATCTCGGTGCCCGGTTGGCACCGGTTGGCGGTCCTCCTCCGGGCTGTGGAAGATTGATTAAGTTCCGGCGATCCGGTGAACCAATGCAGTCCCTGGATCACGGGTTGCACTCATGGGAAAGGGGAAAACGTCGGACCCAGGACCATTTTGCCGTAAGTGGATCGAATAGGTATACGTTTAATGGGTGGTTGGCGTTGCGAGAGGTTAAAGCTTAGTTAGAACGTTCCCCATATATTAGGCCACTCCACGATAAAGAGTCCATTACTGTGGTTATGTAATTAGCGATAATTTATTGTTTTGTTGCTATTTGAAAGTCATTTAACTGGAATACAAACCAGAAATGGAGAGTTTAGAGTGTGTGATAATTAGTTTGTTTTAGATTTCTGTTCACATTTGTTTCTTTATTAACTGATTATTACTCAGCGATAAGCTGGAAAACGAAATTATTTTAAAAGTCCTGAGTACTTCGACAAAAAAGTTTCCGACCATTGATTTCGACGATCGAAATCACTTCAAGGTGACACATAGAAAAATAAATGATGATTATTACAAGTCTTCAACTGTCCGTGAGATCTGCAAGCCTGGAACAGCAGCTTTTCGATTTGTGCATAATTTATGATTTCCAAAAAAGATAAATCTTTATTCAACGCTCAAACTCCTAACAGCAGCTGAGGTTTAAAAGCAGTGCTCAATATTCCAAAACACTACCACGATGGTGAGTTTTTTTGTTCGAACATTCTTTCCTTTGGTCGTCCTGGGTTCATATTACAATAACAAAGAATACGTTTTTCTTGATGAATTTTGATTACTATGAAAAAAAGTTTCAAATAATAAATAATAGTATAGACATTCAGTTTGAGACTAATGCTTGCCTTTTAAGGATTAATTATTGTTTGTAATTTTTTTTGTGTCTTCATATTCTTTTCATATTTGTGTTTGCATACAGTTGTAGATTCATACACAATTATATTTATAACATGAAATATTAATAACATTCATTGGAATAATGTAAAAACATCAAATATTCTGCAGTCCCACATCGCATCAAGTTTCGTTTCAGCGCATTGTTGTTTGCCGCATTGTTGCTTGGATCAGTTTTTTAAAGCACTTTCTGGCGCAAAAAAACAAGCAACAAAGCGACCCATTCTTTCCTGAAGAGAGCGATAAGAAGGGACCTCCACGGGGCGGGGAAAAAAGGTTCCAAAAACAAACCATCATCAGGGAAAGCCCTCGTAATGTGTTGGTGACACGGGCGCCACCGCGGCACTTTAATATTCTTTATTACGTCCCGCTTTCGTCCTTGATAGTACTTTATGACACCATTTCACATGCCTTATCAAATCCCGGAAATGAGCGCGATAACTGACAAACGGTTTGTTGCACGGAAGGATCACCACTCCGAGCGTCACCTTTTTTGAGACAACAAAAAAATACGGGAATTTCCCTTACAAGACCTGACTACACAACAGCTTGTTCCGTCCCTTCTCATGGCATTAGGTTGTTTTTGGGGGTGGCGGTTCACCTTCAAACGCCGACTCAAAGCCAACCAGACCGGTCAATGGCCCTTTTCTGGCGAACAGGCAACATCGGCGGCTGTTGGGCTCTCGAATTTGAATACCTCGATGCCGACCATTCATTCCGATGGGAAGAATATGATAGCTTTGAGGCGGCATTTTGAGACGCCTTTTATGCGCTTTTTATTTTTCAACATCTCCCGCCTTCTGCACTGGTCGTTGAGAACACCGCAGCTGTGACGGACGGACCGTTTGACCGTTTTCTATGTACCGGGACATCAGCTTCGGAGGACGTCTACGCCTTCTCTATTATCTCGATCGTCGGAAGTCAACGCCAACGCGCACCGCTCTCAGACAAGGGGAAACCGTCGCGATCCTTCCTGTGCATGCATTATAACATTATTTCATCTGAAGGTTTTCCGATCCCTTTTTTCGAGTTTCAGTTTACCACCGGCCAAGCCAACAGGCGGATCGCAGAAAGTAGCTCATTCCAGGAAGAGAAGAGAGAGAGAGAGTGAGAGATGAATCCACATAGACGCCCACCTAGAGGCCACATTAGCGGCTCGAAGCTACCTGAAGTGGCGAGATCCTTACGGATCCGTTCACATCCATCCATCTTCAATAGACGCTATGCGGTGTCCTATCAAAACATCCGCCACCGGTTCACGCCTGTTGGCGAATTTCCCCCCGCGGGGCTTTCTCCACTGTAGTGCGAACCATTTGCACGCATCCATTGGCAGCAGACGAGCGAGAAGTTGGAGCCTATAACGCCGTTTACTGTTTGATCGTTTATTTTTACTGGTATCCTGGCGCGCGCCGCATTCCCCTTCTACCGAACGGATGTTTGGAAGGACCTTTCGACCACTTGAAGTTACTTTTGGCGAATCATTAGCCCTTTTAACGCGAGTCATTTACAGGTTCCGGTCGGTATAGGTTTCGGCCATCAGCCACATCTGAAGAGACAGAAGCGCTTAAAGCTTCTTCTTTCGCTGTTTTTTCAAGCATTCTTTCCAGACCAGAGGCTTTGGATGTTGGATTTATCTCTCAAGGGCGGGAATGAGAAAAATCGATAACGCAATTTTCATGAAACACAAACAAAGCAAAAAAGGATCAATAAAAATGCGCACCCAGGCCCAGAGGCAGCATTGTGTCTGAGAAACACCCGGTATTTGTAATTACACGATGAGCTAAGCGGAAAACTTTACGCCAGACAGCGTCTTGTTGTTGAAACCGTTGATCGAACTTCTCAACTGTTTTCCCAATAGATCATTAAAAACGCGACGATTAAAAATGGATCTATTTCATCTATCTAGCTCAACCGGGCTTTTAATCACTCAAGTCAAGTGCCAATAGCCGTAGCATTGACGCAAAGTTGTCTGTCGCTCTTATTCTAATTAATCCCAAACCCCAAAAAGTTCACGCAGTAGCACCCTTGTCACGGTGGTGGTTCAATCCCATCCGTATCCTTCAACATCATCCCCGGTGTCCTTGCAATTCCATTACACGGTCTCATCATCAGCATCAACACATGCTGCTTGTGGTGCTCGCGAAAGAACATAAAAGTTCCCCCGACGACGACGACGACGACGACGACGACGACGACGACGACGACGACGACGACGACGACGACGAGGCAGCTAGGTCAGCAATCATGGAATCAAAATCCAGTTCCCCGCACACGACAGCATCACCAGCAGCAGCAGTAGCAGCACCAGCACTTCATTCGTCGATAATGTCGTGGTGACATCGTGGCACATTTGCTCTCGAACTCGGCGGTGCGGTGTGACGGCGCGATAATGTGGATGTGAGAGCTGTTGGTGTTGATGCGAGCGGCATGAACATAAAAACGGCATCGTTATTGTCACTTTCACTCGATGTCAACTGGAAGGGGGTGAAGCATAGCATAGAACACCACCCATCCCACAACCAGCATCGGGCGGGTGGCAGGGCGTGCTACTGCTCCAGCTGAGCACATAATCATCCCTTGGAAGACCGACATTTACACTTGGCTAGCAGCATTATAAAAGGTCGGTAAGATCATAAATGGTTTTTCTCGACGTATGAGAGTGTGTGTGTGTGCTTGAGTAGAAGGGGGTTGCGCAGAAAACATAGAATCTGCCTGAAAACCCCTCCAAAAATGTTGAGTTTCGAGCGGGCGCGATCAAACAACCGGCGCCAACGGAACCGGAATGGATGCTAAAGGCCAGGAAAGCATAAAAGTTCGATTTCATTTTAACCCCCGACCTCCCGGCCTCGAGGCGTCTTCGTCGTCGTCGTCGTCGTCATCGTCATTTCGCGCCACCGAGACACGATGCCGATCGATGCGTTTTTCAATACGCTCCAAGTAATGCGCCATAAAAGTTATACATTCCTGTCGGGCCTCTCGAGCATCAAGCTCCTCGCGATTCTTCACGCCCGCGAGACAAGTAGTGCCCTCCCCATCCTTCTATCACCATCAGTTTTTTCCATCCTTCCAGCTTCTCTTTCATTTTATTTGCCTCGTGGTGCCGTCGTTACCGCCGATCCGATGGAAAGCACTCGCGAATGAAGTCATTCTTTGGGGCAGCAAAGCAGCAAGGAACTCCTGGAAGTCCTGGGTGCTTCTGATGCGGCCATTATGGCGGGTACACTTGAGTCAAGATATTTATTGTGGTTTGCCTTTGAACGGAACGGAACGAAGCGATGGTTGTTGGAAAGTGGTTCAAGCGGTAAGCAGCAGAAAGCCTGCGCCATAGTCAGATTCGTCTGCAGAGGGCAACGCGGTGTGCGGTTAGTTAGCTGCAGGGTTAACAGGGTGCCCAGAGGCGGCGCTAGAGAGGATATTGAAAATTATGCAACATGGAAAAAGTTTTCCATCCAAGCCACCATTGGTGGGGTTGGTTGTGTGCGAAGAAGCGATGAAACGAATTTTCCAATAGAAAATGGTTTCAACAACCATTTTCTTTCCCGATTTCTGTCGCTGTCACAAGTGTTCGATTTCGATTTGGCGTGCGTGAGGCAATTGCGAGTGACAACGGATGGGACGGACAAGACGTGACACGCCTGGAACGGATGGGAACGGCTTTGGCCATGGGAAAGCCAACGCGTAGTCACTCGTGAACTTTTGCATAGCATCGTAGTCGCTCGTGAACTTTTGCATCAAAACTTTTCAAATGCTGTTTGTCTGGCAGCATGATATCGCTCATCACACGCTCGATGGATGGAATAAATCCGGTGATGGTGTTCGGATGGTATCTGATTCAGGGTGCCGAGAGCATTGTGTGATTTTGCGGCTTCTTGAAAGCAGATTATATTTGGTATAACTAATATTTGAAATAACCAAACTATAGTCCTTTAAAACATATGTCCTTTAAAACATTAAAACATGTGGAATAGATGAAGAAATGTTTTTCAACCGTTTTTCAGCGATTAGATTAAATTAGATTAAACGACCATGATAGAATCTTTCATAGTATGGAAAACAATTGACTGTCATTTAGTCCCCGGCCACGATAGTAAGTTTTGGTTGGTAACAAACGCACCAGAGAGTTTGCAACTATATTAATAAAACAATTTATTCATTAATGGATTTCATAATAAACTGTTCAATTCTTTACTTCGTAAATTATATTGACGGGATAGGTTATAAAAAAACCAGTTTAATCATATATGAACCTTATAATCGACAAACTATGTAAAAAGATAGGGGTTTTTTGGGCGACGTCTCGATAACGATTTTGACAATTTTTTAGGTGACTTTGCAGCCGAGATGAAGAAGACTAACTCGTACATGAAGCAAAGTTACTTTGCCCTTGTGGTCGGTGACAATAGTAACCTTCTTTCAATTTTTGCCTGACAGTTCTTAATCGACGGTGGATATCGTATAGCTTTATGATTCAATTGTAGTATTATTATGACATAATCTATGAAAATGATTCTTTTGACAAACCATTGCCATTACATTCCTAACATGTTCCGAAAGAATCAAACTGGCAACAATGAAGCTATCTTGGTACTAAACTCACTAAGAAGAATACACAAAAAAGCTATTCCGTAACTGAAAAGTTGATGAAATCTGTTCCAGTTTTTGTTTTTTTTTTACATATTCGCTACCACGTGCCAGCACTCGGCAAGCTGCTGCAGGGAAATCTTAAACTGCCGTTTCCCAAGAACCAACGGAATGACCAACGTGACGCCAAACATCTGTCACAAACGCGATCTAAAGCAGGAGGAACATCGAATATCGAACATCGAATTTGAAAGCAATTTCGGGCTGGTTCCCGATGGAGTAAACCCCAAAGCTTGGGCTACGACGGGACGGGACTTGTTTACCCAGAGCGTCTTCCCATGACGGCGTCCGTCCTGCCAAGCGGCAAGAAACATGCGTTGTGTCCTTTGACCCGAGCGAACTCGACACACGGTACCCGGTCCAAGTGTGATGCTTCCCACGTCCCCCGTTCAATGCTTACAACGTCGTCCAATTCCATGTCCAGCCACGACGGTCCCACCGTATCTGGCGATAACCGAACCGTGACCGTGTTGTTCGTCCCACTTCGGGAAACATGTTTTATGTTGGACATTTCTCGCCTCCTCGTCGTCGTCGTCGTCGTTGTCGTTTTGGTTTAAGAAGTGAACGAGTCAATCGTAAACCCCCAAAAGTCGTCTCGAGAATTGTGTGTTCCCAACCCATGAATTGGCCAATCGAATCCAGCTTCTCTCCCTGGCATCGATTTCCACGGAATTGACACGGAGTGTGTGTGTGTGTGTGTGGAGGTTCTGTATCGGTTCGACTCCCTCCCCCTCTTTGATTGACCATGAGGGAGCATAACAAGGGAGGAATGTCATCAACGACAAACAATCAGCAATCACAAACTTCTCCAGCAGCATTCCCCACTCCACCAGAGACTCCACCCCGAAGAGCAGCAGCCGCAGCAGCAAAGGGTAATGTCTGAAGGAAAGACCTCCCCTCGAGTTGGTATGTGTGTGTTGTTGCTAATGGCCTAGCCAGTTTCTCCCGATTCGCAACCAGCAGCCCCGAGCAGCAAGCGACATAGTTCAAGAGGGAACGGGATCAATCAATCTTTAGATCGGTTCAATGTTTTCCTTCCATTAGCTAACGCGCCCCGGTCGCTGCATTCGCTGTCTCCTCTTACTACATCACTCGCTTTCTCTCTCTCTCTCTCTCTCTCTCTCTCTCTCTCTCTCTCTCTCTCTCGCTCTATTCTTTATTGTCCAGCAACCGTGTCCCCGGACGAAGCTAAGGCGAAGAACGAAGATCGTCTCACCGCCCACCACCGCCGGAACCTTAACGATTGGCGACGAATGGCGTATCGTAACCGATTGAATATCTCGACTCTCGACTCGACTCGAAACTCGATTGTCCTCGGGGAAAATGATTATCGATGGGGGGATGCGGAGCGCTAGCAAATAATCAATTTAACATAAATCGATCTGTTGAATGAGATGATTATTTGCAGCTCGTTCGCTCCACCGTACGGACGAGATCGGAAACTGTGACCGAAGGAAAACGGAAACCGAAACGAAAACTATTCGCAGCTCCCCGCTTCGTCCTGGTCTCGAGAGGGTGGAACCATAAAAGTCCATTTACAATCGCAGGCAGCGGATTCACAGGCAGCGGATTCGGGAACGGATTCGGATTGGTAGCAAAACTTTTGGGTCCGCGACGATTAGTGGCGAGCATCCGGTGAGACACCGGAAGGTACCGGTTTGTAGCACGAGACGGAGAAATCTTACAAACAACCGCTCGGGGAGTTGCTTTGGACGAGGATTGCGAACCTCAGCAGGCTGGGTTGGCATCGTCTTCATCGTCAGTTCTACGATGCGCTTTGCAGTACTGTGCATTCGTTCATCTTGTTATGATGCTCGACTACTTCGACCACCGGTATGCTAACTTCGCGAAGCGAGACGGCGCAGAGATGATCCGGAGCCGGAGCAATAGTAGGCGACGTTGATGAAAAACTTCGGCTGCTACACCACGGCCAAGACACCCCCAGCGATGGTACGGAGACGGTACCTTGGGGAGATATTAGCATAATTAAGGCATAAGCTCGAGCAGCTTTGGAGCAATGTTGTCAATTTGCTGCAATTCAAGTGCTTTACAACGCTTCGAGACACTTCCGGCACTAGTTTGGCATCGGTCCGGTGCCAACAGAACCGAATGAGGACTGCAACTGCTCTAGTTCTGCACGTTGGTGCGCAAGGAATGCGCCACAATGAATCGCCCGAGTAATGTTGCAACATTCTACTCCGATTGTAATACAATCCCATTCCACGGTACTTTGTAAAACGGAATTCGTTCTGCTTTCGAAGTAGAAGCTTAGCGGCGTCTTGCTTGCTTGCCGTCTCGTCGGCACGATCGTTAAGCATCATCATAACAATAATGTCAATGCCATTTTCATAAACAACAGCCGAGCTGGGCGGACCGGCCGGTGGCCAGTCCTAATCGCTTTCTTCTTGACCACACTGTCGCACTGTCATACCAGCCATCGTATCGTAAAGCTCTCGAGGGCTGGAGTACCGATAATGATCTTAAACCGCTTCAAAAAGTCAATCACCGCTTCGCGCTCTGCTTCGCTCCGGGTTTCGCTCTACCGTTGGACCGGACCGGACCGAGTGTCCACTGGAGCCGTTGATAGTGCGAGTAAATAAAATGCTTCATTTTATAGCGACACACACACACACACACACACACACAACAGACAACCCCATCGCTTAGCGTTCATGGTGTGGTGTGCTTAAAACGATCGCTTTTCTCCGCAGGAAAACCGCTCATCGACAGCAGCAGGGGGTGGACTCATCTCCCCTTTCCTCCCTCTTCCCTCGTTCAAGGGCAACAGTGATTTGAGAGGTCGAGACACACGACGTGGGCGTGACGGTAAAACAATTGCCATCCTCTAGACTACCAAGCATCGACCGCTAAAGGTAAGCAGTGGCTGTGGCTGTGGCTTTGTGTGTGTGGCTGTGTGTCAAATAACGAAACTCACATTATTACGTCATAAATTTCCCGGTTAAAAGGTTATCAAGAGCATATCGTCCGCTGCTGACACCCTGGTACATCCGGGCTGGCAACATTGACATCAACCACCACTACCACCGCTGGGAACCACATCTACAACAGCTACGACCGGAATCACTTTGCTCTGGCCCCGAAGAGCACTCGCGGTGGCACGGTGGCTGGGATTAAGCTGTCTCTTGCCGTTTTGTACTTCTCCCCCGTTTTTTTTTCTTCATTTTCAAATGCTTCAAATGCTTTCAACCATTCATGGCCTCCATACCTCAACTGGCATACTAAGCGGGCGGTTTCATTCACGGTCACTGGCTCCTTCCGGACCCCCTTTTTGGGTGGGGTAAGGGTTTAGTGTTTCGATATTCGACAGCAACCCGACGCGAGTGAACTCTTCCCCTGATAAATATGATGTTTTATGTCGATTCCATTGCTGCCACCGTTTAGGAATCGATTTTGTGCGTTTCGGGAGCGCTCTCGACGGATGACGTTGCGTATCGTTTAGGATACGATGGGATGTAGAGAGCAAAGGAACAGGGTGTGGCGGTGGTTTCAGTTAGGTTCCGTTTCCGTTAATCGGTCTCTGAGGATTGGCGTACCGAGGCTCGTCAAGATTTCGCTGAGAAGCGGAATTGAATCACGGAACTGACGGGTATCGGGCAATCGGGATGTCGGAAAGGTTGGTAAATCAATTCCCATAAGGATCAAACGTGGTTCTACTGTTTTATGGGGAATAGGACAAGCGCTTGTACTTCCAGTGTTTCCAAGAAGCGGAAGTTGAAGCTTGTGTTTAAAGGTATTTCGAGAGAGAGAGCTCCGATTTTAGAGAACTATCCGAAGATTAGTTTCCTGAAGTAACAGAGGCCTTTATTAGAACAGAATTTTCAAATAAATTGCACACAATTATTTGAAATGATTGATGTATGAACTAAGCGCTCGCCTTTCTAGGAATACCCAAATTCCCAGAACATAAGCCAGCCACCTTCATGGTTCCATTTTGCGTGGAAACCGAAGCCACAAAGACACATAGCGCACACGTCTACAAGATGGTAGAGCGCTATTAATTACACCGGAATGATACCATCGCATCGCTCACAAAACTGTAACTGATTTGCGGTATAATCTGGGTGCATGTTTCAAGAACTTTACTACCAGGAACCGGGGCCCCCGGTGGACCCGGTGACTTTGATGTATGATTCATCAGCGGGGGTCGCGCGTGCTATCGTGGGAATGTATCTTGCATAAAATATCTATTCATTATCCGGGTAAATTTGAAGGACTTCTCGCCCCTTGCTTTCAAAAGGCGGACGTCTTTGCTACAGACCCCTTGCCCCAGGATAAGGGGAGTCCTGTCCCTTTCAGATGACGTGTGGAACAGAAATCGATCGAATCGTGTGTAATAACTTTGTGAAATTGGAACGCTTCGCCTCGAAATGCCGGTACTTCCAGTGGCCCTTCATATCGGTCAAACAGTTTGATGCTTACGATAGAAGGAAGGAATTGCTTTACGTAACAAATCAGTGCGCATCCGGGCTCAAATTACATTTCATCAAGCCAGGCTACAATGTCGGTCGGTAGGTGTCGGGTAATCTGCGCGATGCTCGAATCTCGAAGCCCAATAACAATCACGTTCATATGCGCGGTAGATTAGATTATGCATGATTTGCTAACGCAATAGATACCGGCGGCCTGCCTGCCTGCAATGAGCAGCCCGTTGGTAATCGTATTTTGATGTAATTTCATCCATCCATTCCGTGCTGCCGGAAGTGATTGGTGGTCGGAAGTGACGGTATGGTACCGTCACGCATCGCTGGCTAGCCCACAAAGGTTCCATTCACATTTGGCATTCCCGAATGATGCTACTTTAGATGCCGGCATCTGAGTGGCTGACGCGTGGCAGAACACAATTCGCGGCAGTTCGCGGAAGAGAGTATTACGCATCGGTTCACCCATTTGGAAACACATACAGCAGAACTCCAGCAGTGCTTGACTTTTGATAAAAGCATCGCAGCACCCATAGCCATCATTGAGACCAGCGAGTAATCTCACCGTACAGAGTGGAAACAGATTTATCTGTCATTCAATCGATAACATGGCAATGTGCTGGGTATCAATACCGAAATGATGCTGAGTATAACGGCATATCAACGGCGCTGCAGATTAACGGGACGGGAACGGCCAATGGAAAAATATGGCAATGTTCGACGTAGTAGTGCTGTTCGGTTTTTTTCTTTCGCTGCCGCGACATCACCATCGTTACGATGCTCAGCTGACATTACTGCACCATTGACGAGCGCTATAAGCACTAGTAATCCAACTCAAGAGAGCGCAACGCGACTCGAGTGGCATCCGGATGCCGTCAAGATGCCAATTTGGAAGCTGGTTTCACGATCGGATCGAGAGTAGTAGTGGTAGTAGTGGTAGTATCCAACCGTCATATACCCCACAGAAACATCGCGATTTTGATGGCACACCGGGAACACCGGGAAACGAAAAGCCTATTCGAGGAGGAGGCAGGAGAGGATAGGCAGACAAGGACGATAAGATTGTGTCATTGTGATTTCCGCTTTCGTGCCCTCGAGGTTTACCGACGAATCATATCCTACGCTTAAAGTTTCACTTCGGTAAACGCTGCATCTTGATTTCGCTCTCTGGTGGCACACATGGACGTTACACGATGTCGTCTTTAATGTCTGACAGCAAGCGAACCGAGCGTTACTCGTTGAGCTCGTTTCGGGAGCTTTCAGACAAATTGGTCCCCAAAGAATCATCAAAGAGACGACGATGGATGGATGGATGGATGGGCCACCGGCCAACCGCCGAACAAAAACCGTTCGATGATATTGGTTCTGATTTATATTTAATCATTTCGAACGGCCCGGATGAGGGGGCCTGATTGTTGGGAGAGATTTTACTCGCCAGTTAAGCGATACGATGCCAGTACGGTTGAAGTTCAAGTTGTTATGTCGCGGGAATACTTTGGACAAACTGTGATGATTGTGGCCGCGAAGTGATTTATCATTGTCCTCGGCTGGTGGTTGGACGATGCTCGGAATCGCAAATTTCATCACCGGAATCGGCTGTAAGCATCGTTTGATCTGATCTTCAATGAACGTTTATACATCTAGCAGTGGACGTAACGGAGCAGAACGGAGCCAGTTCGTCGAAACTGCCTTATAGAGCTTCAATTAAGTTAAAACAAAGAGGTGATGTCAGGCGAGAGTCCAAGCAGCCAACCGTGAAGCTATGTGACTTTTGACGATCGATTAACTTATGATGGCAATTGTGTTCCTGCTAATGTCTTGTCGGATAATTAAAAAGTCGAGGGCTTTCCATTTTGGGCTGAGCGTCTGGGCGCTATAAAGCAGCACTAGCGAATGGTTCCGGAGATAAAAGAACGGTGGAATTAATTATAGTAATTGTTCTAGTTTCAAGTAACGTCGAAAAGAACACATCGCTGGTTGAACTGAAAGAAGAAGAAATGGACATGACATCTCAACAACAACACAAACAATTTCCGTACCCAAAACATCAATCCTGAAGAGACCATTTGAACCAATTTTTTCAATAATTGAATATTCCCTGGCACACTGCTGAAGCACTTCTCGCTGCTTTCATCTCGCGCTATCGAGTCCAAAGCTCACTTTTGCAAGAGTTTACACGGTTGAAGCAGTATGGAATGTATTTGCTTATTAATCAAATTTCATCGCAACCTTTCAAACACAACCTTCGCTGCCTCCCTCCCTTTTCCCATCCATCCGTCCATCCCTTCCGACCGATCGATACTCAAGCGGTTGAAGTGGCTGGTAAAACCGAAACCTTTCTTCCTTCCTTCCTTCCACGAAAGTTGCGCTCTTTCTCCAGCCACTCCAGAACCGGAGCTCGAGATCGAGAACTCCGGAATCCATCCTCTGCTAGCATGTTTGTCTTTCGCTAGCAATCCAAACATGTTTAGCCCTACCGTGCGCGTACCTGTTTGCCAATCCGGACCCGCAATGGCGAATGTGCACGGGAAAAGATGGACCGAAAAATGTCGGCCAAAAATTCCCCTCGGCAAGCAAACAAACCTCAACAGTGCCCATCATGTTGCGTTGCGTTGTAGAGAGAGCGAGGGAGAACTCGGAACCAAAACACTGAACCGCCCTGATATGCCCGGTACGGTAGCGATTTATTGCCAGAGGAAAATACCTTGTTGCTGATAGGGCAAACCGAATTTGCAAGCCGCAAGTTCATCGTATCGGAGCTTGCACGGAGCATATTTGGGGCATGGATGAGGAATTGATTTGATAATGTGCTAAGCACGGTTTGTTCAAACCTTCGCTTCTACCTTCAATTGGATTGGATTGGTTTTTGGGATTAAAACAAAACTCGAAGGTGAATCTTTAAGATGTTGAAAAGAACCAGAACTGGCTTTATTTTGTCAAAAACACTTTAAAATGAAAAACTCTTATGCTTCAAAGAAATGGCAATAGTTTGGCTGTACATTTTTCCAATATTTTGAGCTATTTACAGATGTCCCGCCAAAAAAGTCGATCTTTTGTTTCGAACCAATCACAGGTCCATTTTTTCAGACTTTTGAAAGAATGGAAGCCCTGCTGGGCCAGTATCTTTCCAAACGGTAAAAGCTTCCAATTGAGGCCTCGTATAGGCTTCTTGGCCGGTTTTTCGTGAATTGGCGGAGCATTTTTATCGTGCAAAATCGGTTTATGTTATCGATTTCGATATTCCGATCCATTTATGTGGATTTCACTGTCCGAAATAGATTAAGTGTTGCTTGTATAGCTTGCTAATAACCGTTTCGCACAATACGGAATGCAATTCGGTGTCTTCTAACGTTTTCGGTGTTTTCTCGCGATTCTCGTTTGTCACACAAAAATCGCCATTTTTAAATTTTTAAAACCACACTTTGCACTGTAGTTTGCATCAAGAGCATGCTCACCGTAAGCTTCAATATACATTTGATACGATTCTGTGGCCTATTTTTCAAATGGAAGCAGAAAATTGAACGATGTCTGCATTTTGCAATTTTTAGGGACGAACCTTGCCATTTTGTACACAATAAAAATATTGGTTGTTGTGTGAAATTAGAACTATTGCGCACCGATTTTGATGAACAGATGCCGAACGAACTAAAAGAAACATTGAGAATGGTTCTACAGTTCCATTTGCCGTAGATATAGCTATAAGAACACGCAGGGCGGTTTCATATCCATACACCTGATACTGCACTACATGCTTTAATTCTGTTTTATTTTAACGAATTGCCACAACATGGAGGGGTTCCTGGAATCGTTTTTATGAACAGTAATCGGATAGGAATGAAGGCCAATACCACGAGAAGATAGAGGCCGTCGAATGAGAAAATGAAACCCAGTAAATTCTCTTGTATTAGGCAAACGGAATCCAGGGTCCAGATTATTATTCGCTTGCTGGCGGCATGCTCCGTAAAGATGCCAACAATCCGCAACGAAAACGAACACACATTTTCCAGATTCACGCTAGCTACAATCACTCACCAATTATTGTAAGATTTACGACACTATTTCTAGTTTGTGCGACGATGAAGTCCACCCGACACCGGTACGTGCCGCTGTCGGTTTCGCGAACGTTCTGGACCGCCAGCTCGCCGGGCTTCTTGTCGAATAGGAAGTACGCCCGGTCGCCGAACATCGCATCGTCCGACCAGCGCTTCGCTGACGTCACGTCCCGTCCCCGGGTGTCCGCACTGTTGGAGAAAAAGAAAAGGATAGAAAAATAAACCCGGTGAGATGTGCTGGCTGAAGCTGAATTGACGTCATTATGCATGCATGCGAACCCGGTTTGACCGCCTCGCGATCGTGAATACGTCGTAACGGGACATTGAAGTGGATGGATAGAGATAGAGAACAATCTGGATTCGGTGCAACGTTCTCAGTCAATTTAAGTTAGCTGTTCGGAAAACAAGCCGTTGAAATGATAACTTCCAACAGCCTTGGCCAGTGGGTTACAATTCTTGGAAATCATCTCCAATAGCCGGGGCAAGCAAATCTGTGACAGTCCGGATAAATCACAATCACAACGTGACCAGGGCGCATACTCAGCAGCAGCAGCAGTAACAGCAGTGCCGGTCCTACCCACCGGGAGTGCTGCAGACCACGGTGTTGGGTCGTAAAAAAAAGGCCGGGAATGATGAATTATTTATTTTCACCTTCTAGGCGGCAGAGGTTTCGTACTTTTTGCGGCTCGCAGCATTCTCCTGTCCATGTCCTGTTTCGTCCGCCAAAGAGCCATCGATCGAGCGCGAATCGTTATCGTAAGACAGAACAGGGTCCAGGGTCGTCCCTGGTCGAAGAACCAAAACACGATCTCCATAATTGATGAAGAATTGATTGAAGTGTTTGGTGCGGAACGGTTCGGCGTTTGCTCGGCAGTTTGGCTAACAGCTCCCCCGATGACACCCGGGCGTCATTTTCATTGCATCAACTTCGATTGTGAGACGGAGTTTTCCACGTGGGGCTCCACGCTACGGCATGCTACGCTCCTTTTATTTATTTATTTACAACTTTTCCTGGAACAGTAGGCCGGGTTTTTTTTTATGCTGCTACCCTACAGACACCATTAGACAGAAACAATAGGGAAGCGTTCCGATGTCGTCATTGGTTTTCGTCACAGGCCCTGAGGCCGTATGCGTGTGTATGTGTGTGTATGTGTGTGTGTGCACTGATGCCTCGATTGTTAACGGGGCCGAGGATCGGCCCTTAAATAAAACACTGTTTATCGAGCTAAATGAACCTTTTCCAAACGCCGCTCGCCCGGCCGCTGATTATTTCGGCCACGATTTCTATTTACTCAGTTAATTCGGACGGAATGTGCATAATGTGGAATGTTATTCGAATTATAATTTAATTCTTCCATTTTTCGCCAGCGGCCGGCCAGGCCAGGCTGTAGGCCGGTTGCCTGAATACCCTAAAACCCAAATTCCTAACCCAATTTTCTACCGAGCTACCCAGCGGCAACAGCAGCAGCAATCGATCGGTCGTTAATTACGGTTACCGATGTTTCCAAATTAAATCATCATTTCCAATGCAAAATGCCGTTAGCCGGTCTTTGTTCGTGGTTCGGGGCATAATTGTTTGAAAACGACGACAAACATCCGCGCGATCCCTAGCATAGCATGCAGGATTAAAGGACAAACAATGTGATGGTTTTATTTTTTGTGGCTGTCGATGGTAAAAAAAACCTGAAAGCTCTGCTTGAGCTCAGATTTCCGCTAATCCTACATCGGAAACGTTGCCCGACGAAACGAAAATTTCCGTCCCCCCAACATCGCGAGCTGGTTTCGCGAAGAATAAGGATTTATATTGCCGCACATACTCGGCGGGCTTTGACCATAACAAAAAAAAAAAACGCTGCATCACAAAGGACAACGTGATGTGTGCCAGCAATGCAGCGATCTGCTGCTCTGGATGCGATTAGCCTTCCGGACTACAAAACGTTTCGCTCCGTGCTCACCACCAGGACGCTCGTGACGGTCTCGTTTCGACGGAATTTTCCCCAGCGCTTTTGCTTTTCGACACAAAACATTTGACAATCGGAGTCCACGTCCAACGGCGCCCCGTTGTGCAGCAGCAGCTTCGGCGTAATCGGCTTACCTGTATATTGGTGATCCCTTATCTTCCCGATACCAGAGCACCAGCACGACATTGTCGCCCGTCTCGTGTGTGCTGATGTTGCACGGCAGATAGATTGTCTCGCCGACCAGCGCCTCCATGGCAACGACAGGAACTGTTTATGGAAGAGACAGAAAGAGAGAGAGAGAGAGAGAAGGTAAAAAAGGTGTTAAAAATGTACCAAACAACCTACTAACTGCAGCCCGATCGTAGTCGCCCGCGTCGTCGTCACTCATTGCAGTTCGCTCGCGAGTTCTGATTTACGTCAATAGCTGCCAACCAGGCGACTGACCATTTTTTTCGTCCCCTCCCTAAAAGAAACTCTGCAGCAAAAAATGCACAAACATCCGCGTCATCGGAAAAGGAACGAAATGGTATCGAAGCGTTAGCGCTTTATGCATTTTACATCGAGAACAGTCGTTGTTGGCGCATCATCATCTAACACTCGCTATGACGTACAGCGGGATCGACATTCCGACCTATTCCTGGTTTTACTCGAATTTCAACTGAACGCAAAAATGAAAATACGTAAAATAACTCGCACTCGGGATTGATGCGTCGGTGTCGATTGCACCGACTGTGACGTCAGCACATGTGTGTGTGTGTCTCGGATAGCTTGTTCACTTGGTCATCGTTCCGATATGCGGACGAAATCGCGAACAACACACGTCCCACGGCCACGGCCTGGATACGGCGGGTTTTCGGGTGCTACAGGATCAAACATTCATGCAACAAAACACAAATGAATATTCAGCAGCCACGGCCACGAGTACGCGAGGCAGAAGAGTACCAGAACGGGTGCCTGCACCGCTAAATATGCCAAGGCGAGCTGGAGGTGAACACAAATGAAGATACCAGAACCGGTTTTTTGCAGCCCACCAGCTCGCCAGCTCGAATGATCCTTCGTAAAAGGATCATCACACACAAAAAAAAGTGAATGAAAGGGAAAGGTATGGCAGCAGAGAAAAAAATGTCTAAAATCCCCGGCATTCAGTGTCCAGCCCTTTCGTCGGTTCGTTGGTGTAACAGAGTTGCAGCCAGCGTCACGTATGCGGTACCTTTACCGACAAAAGCCAAACTCGATGATCATCGGTACCGGTACACCGTGGCCTCCCGGAACATTAGATCATGATATGAAGGATGTTTCCTTCCACCAACCTTTTCGCTTCTCTGACCTTCTGCCTCAACCAGGCAGAACCCGGTACGATCTGCCCGAATGGCTTATCTCGTCGCACGGTTCAGGTCGGGGTCGGGGTGAAGTTCGAAAAAAATGTCTGAATTTCTCCTATCCGAACCCACCGGATGGTGGATCCGGTGGTCCACCGGATTGAGCATTGTTTGCCCTGACCGAGCCAGCCGAGTTAGGGGCGGCGTTCGAGATTAAATGTGGGGCTAATTTTGTGGCTCTTTACCCGGGGCACGGTGCTACGCGTTTACGGCGCTTGGATTGGCGCTTAACGGCCGACCGACCACAGGTGGCGAGAGCCAGCGAGAGCGATTTTTTTCCTGTTTTGTTTTCCCTTTTTCAAAACTCCTCTGTACGCTCGATCGCTTCCCGACCCCGATACGAGCGCACGTCACGATTCATATCCGCCCGGGGACGCCGCTCCAATTTTTTTTGTGGAGAAATGTTTTCCATTTTTCCCAGGTTTGGGTTGAGGTTTGGAGTTTTCCCAGAAAACCGAAATTCTGCTCCGGCCCGGTGTGCGCTGATAGAGCGGTATTGTTGGAATGGTCACCGTGGAGGTGAAAATAGGCAACCGAACCGTACAGCCACATACCTCATCGGACCGGCTGGTGGTGGAGGCGCCTCTCAGGAGCTTTTACTGTTTAATCAAAGTACCGCGGGCTCTCGGGGCAGCGACCGACCGACCGACGATGCGATGCGTGCCGTTACGGGAACGGGACTGGGAACCGACATTCCAAACAACGAACGGCAGCAGCAAACGGTATGCCAAAACTTGGCGGGCATAAAACATTTGGACAAATGGCGGAAATGTTGGCAGGCTTTTGGTAAGGTGGCGTTAGTTAACTAGCAAATGGTGGAACAGTAAGAAAAGGTAACGATTGCCGATAACGAAGGGAAACAGGTAAATGTAGTGGCTCTCGCGGAAGTAATTCGTTGATTTACTGCTCTTGGTGTCCGCGATGGAAGATGCAGGTTTGTAGTTCAAGCAGTGAATATGGTTACATTGAGTGTGAGGATAATTTTGCTTTGTAGATAGCTTTTAGGTGACCATTTATGGTGTAGCGATGTCCTTAAAGGACTCACAAATTTGTTTGATTTATTCCAATAGGCATCGATAAAAACCAAACAAGGTTGCATTTTCAAGTATTTCATTTGACACCGAAATAGTTTCTACTACAATGGAAAGTCAAACATTTTACTAAACTTTGTAAAGCTGTTTTAGATTATTTGAAATTTAAGTAGTTACAGTGATTGCTAACCAGATCAGAGTTTTCATCAAAATTGCAATATTGTTGTGGACAATACTGGCAGATGTTCTTGTTTTTACCGAAAGAAATGCTCTTGGATTAACGGTTTTTTGAAAGCAATTAATTACCCCGTTCATTCACCACATCCACTATTTTTAAAACTTGGTTGAGTCCTTATCAAAACCTTTCTTCTATTTGCAAACCTATTATTTGCAAACCTATAACCTAGTATATAGTATAAAAGCATATAAATTGATTTACGTAAACATTGTGTTTACGTAAATGTGTAAATAAAACTATTTAAATGTAAATCAATGTTAGAAACCATTCAGCCAATTAAAGAAGAAGATGTTAACACCTTCTTCTTTGACAACTCCAACATAACACCTTCTTCTAAATTTGTGTTCAATTAAACAGTCAAAATTTTATGATAATCATTTTTTTCATTACTAAGCAACAAATCTATTCTGTATTTTAGAGCATTTGCGATTTCAACAACATTATGTTGCTTTAATTTTTTTTTCGAAAAACGAATAAGTGCAACAATCATAACGATACTTAGTCCTATTCGCGCTTGCATAAAGTACTGCCTGAAAACGTACTCCAAAAACTTCAATTGAAATTTATTCCAAGGGCCCAGACTGAGCAGCAGCTAAACGCTTTAAAGTGTTCCTTTGACCCCCGCACTCGAACCATCTTCACTTTCCGCCCTCGATGGAACCACTTATTTGCTTTTAGTGAGGCAATTTTGGGAAAAGCATCTTTTTTTGCAAGCTAAGGACCATTTAATAGAGCGAACATATCTCCCTTTCACACAGACACACACACACACACACATCACATCGTGCTGGGCAGTTTTAATGCAATCGCGAAATTTGAATATATCGATAACCGAAGCATTCGGCGGTCAGGATACCGGCGGCATCGGTTTTCCCGTGCGCCTTCATGTATCATTTCAATTTTGCATACCGTTTTTTTCTTACGTGTGCCGAAAATCATTCCAAAGCCACCATCAACCGACGGCGGAAAATGGTAGCATCCACCAGTCACCAGCCACCAGCCACCAGCAACCAACATCCGATGAACGCATAACTCACCGTAAAATATGGCATCCAAATTGGGAGCCGAAATAGGAAAGGGAGGAAAAAACGGGATTCGTTGCCTCTGCGTTGTGTCGAGAGTGACAATGGGAGGGTGTGTACCGGGGGTTAGTGGGATGGAATAACAAATTTATCCGAATCGAGCCATCCAGGAGCGTGGACTCCTCTGGCTCCGGTTTCCGGTTCGAAATATGTGGGATTCATGTGCGATCTGCATGATCGATGGACCCGAACACGAGCGGACGCCACGTGATGGACGCCTCGCAAAGGGGGAAAATCCCTAAAAGAAAAACGAAAAAAAAACCAACGACGGAGACTACGAGAAGTCCGACAACCGAATGATAGCCCGTGGCGATGGATGGTTGAATGAACGGATGGATGGATGGATGGATGCTTGTGCCGGAATGCTGACCAGGGAGCATATGTTTAGTTATGCTTACGTCACCGGTACAATCGTAAAAAGAGGGATGTATCCATCCATCCAGCCCAGCCCAGGCCAACGTTCCATTAACTTCCCTGGCACCAAGGCCGACTAGACCGCTCCTGAATCCGGTGAGCCGGTGATGTTTGCGATGGATGAATCATGCTGGCACAATCAGAGCATATTACAGAAATTACGCTCGTGATTTTTACGATGCTGAACCCGGGGCCGGACCAAGGGTTCCAGGTTTCGACACGACGACGACACAGATGACTGGACAGAACGCTCAGGTTCAGCACTGACCGATGGCCTGACCTGTCGGAGGGGGGTTTGGGCACTCCTGGTAGGGGGCTAACGGTCCAGTTAGTTCACCACTTTCCGGCCCGGGAGGCCCGGGTTCACCGAAGGGGGTGCGCGACTCTGTGTACGACATGAAACAATTTGCCCTCGCCGGAATCCCACCGGCAAAAGGGCCGAGAGGGTGGGTTGGTCGGGTCATAAATATGCGGAATAAATATCATCCCAATTGGCATGCTGATGCATGGTTTATTTATTGCCAGCATTACAACGGAATTTTGCGCCCGTTGCTGGCAATGTCTGGCCTGGCCTGGCCTGGCCCGGTCTGGTCAGTCCGGGTCAGGCAGAGAGAGAGAGAGAGAGTAATTTTGAATGATTGCGCTTTGAAAGGCCACCACCACCACCACGGGTCGCGATGTCCAGTGTGTGAGGTTCGCAACGTTCCGCGTTGTATAAATCCCTCATAAAAACACATCAAAGTAGGTCCCGGGCTTTTGGGTTTTGATCAAATTTCGATTTCGTCAGCCATTTTTTAAGGGAAGACGTATTGAGTAGTGGCCGATCTGTTGCATTCGTTGCTGGATTGCGACCCGAGCGTATAATATGGCGAATATGTTTCCTAATGTTCCCGTACTCCGCAGCAATCTGTAACGATATCATAATAATGGAACGCAACGAGGACCTCGTTGATGGTTCTTTTGGATGAAATGTGTTTCTCGCATGAACATTCATCGGATGTGATGCGTAAATGCATTTCGTTCAAACGATAAGCCGGAACACACTAATTATGCTGCATCGAATGTGATCGATTAACAATGGAATTGAACAATCGGTCCACACATCAGTGCACCATTGATTACAGTCCATTGATTGAAGGACAATTGAGAATTTAATTTCTTTTTTAATATTTTCCACCGCACCCGAAAGCAGCAGAGACACGGACACAGGGCCAACTGGCCTAGAAGCAGACGGAAGGTCCGTAACAACAATAAAAAAAATCGCTTCCAAATGATGTTCCTAATGAGCGCTCCGGAACAATTCCATTCCACGGGATGAAGCCCTACGGGGCACTCTTGTCGTCCTTCTCGGATCACGCTGCTGCCAATTACGAACCATTCAGCCAACCAGCCAGCCATCATTCGCCAAAACCATTGAGCCAATCGTTCCGTCCCGACTCGTTCGTTCGAGGCTACGGGGCAGCCACACCGGGCCACCGGCCACCGGCTGTGATTTGCATTCGAAATGTCAAACAAATGACGATTTAATACCGAAATCATGTCACGGAAGCAAATCTAATTTATGTCATTACGCCATCGAGCAGCCGTCAGCGGGTTTTCGGAGTGGCCCCTTTCCCCCCTTTTTGGGGGATGTTGCAGACGACGTGCGCCCTGTGTGTGTGTGTGTGTGTCTGTGTTTGTGGATCGTGACGTATCGTTGAAAACGTTTCAGGATCTCTTTCTCTCTGTCTCGTTCTCGCTCTCTCTCTCTCTCTCTCTCTCTCTCTCTGTTGCTCTGTACAGCTGTAGCAGCACTCATCGACGCCCGTACGGTAAAGCATCCGTTTCCTTATTTATCGATTCCATTTCAATCGGCTCTGCATGCGCAAGTGTGTGTGTGTGTGTGCGAGAATTCAATAATGATTTTAGAGTGTTCTCTGGCACTGGCAGTGGAAATTATCACCGGCTGGTTGCGGTCCAATGATGGTTTTGCATCCAAGTAGCTCAACTACCATTAAGCCTCGCGCGGCGAGGTGCTGCTGATGGTAAGCTCCATTAGCCTTTGCACGAAAATCGATCGATCAGCAGCACAAAGCACATTGTTTGCTTGCCAGTTAACACTGGTTGGATTGCTTTCCTTCTACCAGTGCTTAGTGACATCGCGTTAAGCGACTGGAACTGCTGTTGCTGCTGCTGCTTCGATCTAGCATTAATCTATCAGAATCAATCTTCAAAAGCAGGTTGCGGATCACCAGCACCATGGCACCAGCCTTTTTTTGTGGCTAATCGTCTGCCATGGGTAATGGCTGATTGGGAGGAGGTTGGGAAATATGTTTTTCGCGGCATGTTTTCCACGAACCGCGCTTCGCTTCCATCGCTACCTCCGCCTCTGCTGAGCGTTCGTTCGCTCGTTCTTTGCGTGAAGAGAATAGATGAAAGAAAAAGGAGAAACAAATGGTTTTGCGCTTCGTTCCCTCCGTGGTTCCTGGTTCTGATTCCCGTGAAATGGTCTGTTCTCGTTTTATAGGCAAATCATTTGTTCCCGTTCGTTAAGCTCGGGAGCTCACGATCCCGATTCCGATCGATTGTGGATGTCATTCCCTATCATTTCACTCGCCACTTCGTCGTTCGTTTTTCTCCCCCCCCCCCTGTCTGGGTGAGGGTTTGAGCTCTGTTTATTCCATTTTCACACTGTACTCCACTTCTATTTTCCCTGCTTGTTGGCCTCCGCTTCGCAGAGATAGAAGAAAATGGAGACACGTTAGACAAATTACAAATGAGATTACGATTATTATTATTTTCCCAACGTCGATGCCAACTTTTCCCGAACCCGCGACTGACTTCAGAACGGCTGGGCTGCCCTCTTGTCAGCTCTCGCAATCGGAAAGTCAATTTTTGTCACATTGACTTCCGCTTCCGCTTCGTTTCGTGCGGTTCCGCCGCCCCACGACATTTGGTGGTTCGCTTCTTCCAAATACCAAGAGCCCCAGGCAAACGAAGGCGTCATCAAAGCCGTGTGCTCACCACCACGGAGCATCGATGCAAATAGAGACCTTCTTTACGGACGCGCATCGATTCACATTAGCGGTTGCGGTGCCACCGATGGAAAAGAAAGGGAATGTAGGAATTCGCGTCTTTAACGCACGGTTTCGGGCAAAGAATTTGGCGTGATTTTGGAATGCCATTGCCACTACCAACACTACTACGACTACTACTCCTACTATTAGCGACTAATGGTTGCTTTCCGTCTCGTTCGCACTGGGGCTAGCAGATTGCAGATCGATCGGATGGAGCTCTTGTTGCCGCCCGATTAACTATGACGACGATCGGAAATCGTCCATGGCCGTGTCTGACCGTTTTGGGGTGGGCAACGCAAAGACATTCGTGGTTTTGTGGGTTGCACGAACCTTTCCACAGTCGGTCGGCCGGCCGGTCTATGGAAAGGGATTCCATTAAGAAGGCACCGGTTTTATCGGTTCACTGGACCGCACCGGACGGGGGACCGGGACCAGTGGCCTTTTCTACCGGCGGTGTCCTGGTCCGGTGCAGTGCGCCCTTGCTGGTGATTGCGTAGGTTTTTGGGGCAAAGTTAGTAAACTGATATCCTACTCCCTTTTTGGGCCCGGTGTGAGTGCTCGGTGAAGCTGGAGAGCAGTCATTACCGTCAGAAGCACAGACAGTGGCAGCAGCAGCAGCAGAAGCAGTACCTAGAACAACATCAAACTCACTGTGCTGTGTGCGCAAATCGAAGGGTTTCTTTACTTTTTGATTCGCTTTTTGCTTGATTTGATTCTGGTGCTCCTTTTTGCGGGGGTTTAAATATTGACAAAACATTTGCTCCCGAGAACATGTGTTCTTATGTCTGTCGTGAATTATGTTAGCATCTTTTTTTATCCTTTGTCTCTCTTAAACACCCATTAAGCACCTGACATTCACCTGTGGTCCATTAGTTGTACAAATGGCTAAAATACCGAATTGGCCGTCAATTGATAAAAAGTTGGTTCGAAATCGAAAACGATACAACGGTACGAGCACAAAACAGATTGCTTTCGATCCGTTCGATCGGTGTACGGCCAAAAATCCGTTCGCTACTCCATCGGTCCCATCGCTCGAAAAGCCATTATGACGGAAGGTGACCATCCATCCATCTGGGCAAACTAATTTTATGCATCAAAAGACATTCCGGAAGCGATTCCGGAAATTGAAAGCCTATCGTTTCGCAAGATTAGCCACGGCTCAACATGACTGATCATCCTTTTTGGCTGGTGTCCCATTTCGGTTGCAATAAAACAAACCAACAGGAACCATAGGTCCGGTTCTCGGTCCTGTCCCCGCGTCGATCCGGATGGTTAGGTGCTTGGTTCTTCGGTGTTTTATTTTTTTTGACATCCCCAATCCCCAAACGGCCATGAAACCTTTTGACCACTGAAGGCTGGAGGGGTGAGGCGATAGAAAACCAACGGTTCACTCGGATTCACCCGGAATCACTTTGAAGACTAATGTCAATCGTCGGTTGGGAGGCAGGACACGGCACCGGACCGAAAACTCCGGACCAGGAGTAAAAAACACACGCACACTCCCCAGACCCCTTTTTACAATCGAGGGACAGCCCTGAAGGTAAGGTCAATTAAACTGCCTTTTCTCGATTTGATGGGTTCGTTCGTGATTCCATTTCATTTTGCACACCAGCTCCTCGCGAGGGTGGCTTTTTTGCTCGAAATGACCGCTTCGCTTTTCAATCCGCAAGAGGATGGTCCGGAAAAACGGTCCAGGTAAATTCAGCATCGAAGGCCAGGGTTGGCCAGCTTTCTACTGTCTGTTTCCTGGATTCTGGGTTTGTACTTTCCCGTCGGTCGGTTTTTTTCCTCGTTGTTGTCGTCGTCGTCGTCACCGTTGTCATCATCATTTTTCCCTCGAATTTGTGATTTGACGAAACTTTTCCACCGACGCCGAGCGCACGCTTTCCGTCTTTCTTGGGCTTTTTGGAACACCCCCTCCCCCTCTCCCGCCCCGAAGGGGTCCGTGCGAATAAAAGGACGGTCGAAAATCGAAAAACTTTGAACCGGAAAATAATAGGATCCAATTAAAATATAATTAGGCCAATTTTCTTCGGGATGCCCAACCGTTCAGCCCATGGAAGGATAAAGAAAGAAAGCGTCAAACGGTCAATCCATTTCGAAAAAATGACCCGGAATCAGGAACCACTACTTTCATCCCTATTTCCTGCTGACGCAAGAATTGTAAAATGTGCGCCTCGCCTTTGGGGTCAGCATTTGGGGTTGGCTCCCCTTTTTTATTCTGCTGCATGGGTTTTGCCCGTTTTCCAGGTGAGAGCGATCGCTGTCGCTAGCAGAAGATATTTGTTCCAGAGAGCGACCGAGAGAGGGAGAAAGAGGAAGAACCAAAGCAACCTGCGTCCTTCATGGTATCCTTTGATGCCGAAAGGATATCAATCACTGGAAGGAGGAGAGTCAATAACGGGGTTCGTGGTTGACCTTCTCCGTTTGACCAACGATATATCGGCATCGACGCAACGGTTAGGGTGGAAGTTGTTTTAGAAGAATGTCCGTCACCGAAACCGAAACGTGTGGACTAAGAAAGGATCTATCTCTTTTCCTCACTCGCACGCGCTAAGATGAAAATAATCGACTTCAGCAACCGACCGATGGCGGCTCGTGTTGGGATAAAATCTGGAAAAGATTACAACGCTTTCTTGAGCGATTACGGAGCTCCCTGCCAAAAGATTGTACAATACACACACAAGCGCACAGCATCACATCAGGGGGACACATTTGAGTGATTTTTAATCCTCCGGTCCTCGGTAGTCACGACGCGACGGATGGACAGACCCTTGCCGATGGTCTAACTTTCCACCGACTCGCTACATCGAGTAGGAATCAATTTACCGATCCGATAGATGTGCATGTGCGTGTGTGTGCACACCACACGACTGACAGGTGAAGGACGAAGGCAGAGTTGAAAGTCGACGACAACGCAAATTGAATTTTGTCGCAGCATCTGACCTGAGTGTATTCTTGGAGGGTGTTCCGCTTGTTTCTGGATGTTTATCTTATAAAGTCAAGGGATCTGGACCTGGGGAGGGGGCGGGGAGGAGAGTTCTGCCTTCCCCGTAGGCCTTTCATGTGCCCGTTTTGTGCCACGGCACCGTTGCCGTCGTCGTTGGCGTCGTTGGCTTCATAGGCGCTTGCTTTGTCACAGCAAGTTATGTAGCGAACGTGATGTCAATCGAGTAACCGGGCAGTGAGCTTCGTGCAGTGGCAACAGATGCTACCATGCCTGGTGGCCATGGTTGCCGTGGAATGGAGGTAAGGAAAAGAAGAAGTTCCCGAAGATTCATGCAGCAAACAATCAACTTGTGAAGGCGATAGAATGTAAAAGAGATTACTTAGGATACCAGGAACCTGGATCCAACAGGCGTAGGCATTCTGAGGAGGAGGAGGAGTTGAAGGTAAAGGACCGTCAAATTTATCGGAGGTTCGATTAAAGGGGAGTGAAGCGTAAGGGAAGTTGCAGAGACAATACATACATTCTAGGAGTCATGTAGGCCACAAAACGAAGCCATTTTTAAAGCACATCGTGTTTTAAACTTTCTGCTTGAAAGCAGTATGAAATATGATTGGGTTTTAGGGATGATGTGTAATATTTTTTCTGGGTTATCGTTTCCTAAAATTGCTGCGAAATCGCTATAGGATTTTGATTTGGTTTCTAGTAACCTTCCTGAGTAACAGGATAGTCACAGCATTCAGCATAGTTCTCTTTATTCTGCGAACTGCATTGATGATTAGAGCATAAAGCTTTAGCTCAAAAAGCTTTTCATTCACGCAATTATGTTGCAAATAAATCTGAATGAAACAATTGTTCTGCATTCATCAGAACTTAATAAATAGATAGAACGAACATTATCCGAACGCATTTAACGCCCCTCTCGCTGCTGCTGTTGGGACCATTCCTGTGATCCTTTTTTGTTAAAACCGAGCGCATAGTCCATTCCATTCAGTTTGCTACATTCTAATGTTCTATTCTGTGCACACGGGCCACAGCAGCACGCAGCTTTGTCGCACAAACAATCGCACGATAGGCCCACGGCGCACATATCGTTGACGGGCGGCCCGCTGACATTTGGCGGAGATCACATAATCAAAATTAATTAAATTAAAATATGTTCGCAACCCGGCAAAATATCCGGCCCCATTTGGACGCATGCATTATTTAGTCTAATGTCCGTTGTCACCGGTAGCCGGCCACCGCACACCGGTGGACCGGTAGCGGACTGTTCTGAGCATCATTCCGTCGCGGTTCGTTGGTGCGATATTGGCGTGGTTGTCGCGAGTTGGCAAAGAGAAGGAACCGACCGAGGAACGACACGAGCTGGGTGGATGAACTAATTAAATTAATTATCAGAACGTTTAAGCGAACTTTGACGGGCAGGTGTCGCCCCGTTCTGCCCGTCTGTGGCGGTATGTGCCATTCGAAGCTAGTGAGCATAAATTGAATGTTCCGAGCGAGTTCAGAGCTAATGCTGCTCGTTTGGTTTGCACTGACTCGTGTGAGGAAGAGGTAGACCCTGAAACGTAACAGTCGGATTGTCATGTCTTCCATCAAAGTGACCTACAGTCAGGGATCTGCGTACAGCATAAATCAAACGTTATACATTCGTTCCGTTTTTTTTGGAAACTGTTCATTTTTCTCCCGAACTTGCGGCAAAAGCACTGCCGTTGCTACGGCAACCATAATGCGCCAGATGATTATGCGAGTGAGGTACGATTATGCCACATGCACGCCAACAGTGACAGGCCACAAAAACCCAAACACCAAACGAGCTGCGAGTTATAAATGCACAGCATTTTGCAGAGCGCTACAAATTACAAATTCCCCATCACGGCTGCCAAAACGACTGAAACGATCATACTCTTGCTTTTCGTGCTGATTCCGTTTGCTGGGAGCAGGACGAGCCGAGGGGAAAAGCAAAAGCCGAGGGGAAAAGCATAATAACGAGCAATGTTAAAGATGACTGCAGGAAAAAGGATGAAAAATGCAAAATGGGAAAATGAGACGAACGGAAAAAAAAGAAACCACGGATCTAGTAGTAACTGGAACGCAGACGGATCGAATGAAAAACCAACCAGCAAGACGTCATGTCATCAACCTTTGTGGAAACAAAGGGGAAAGATCCGTCCCCGCGCTCCCTTTTTCTATCTATTTCCGTTTGTTCTTCGTAACGTGCGCCCTGCACTGTGGCCAAAGTAGCAAACCATCGACCAAACTGACGACGAACAAACCTGAAGCAAAACATCTCCGGAGTTTACTGCACTTTCATCGCAAATGCCCGTGCCCGTTGGGAAGATTCCCACTTCCGTGTGCGGTTCTGGAGGTCCCGGGAAGCGACATAAAAACCTCAGGAAAATGAGCGAATGCTCGCAAAGAAATGGATGGGTAGACGACAAAACAAACGAAGAGATAGCTATGTAACGCGCTGCTTATCATCCTGCCCCGTACGCTGTCCTGCTGATGCACCATAAACGATGGCATAAGGGGTTAAGGAGGGGCACCTTTCACGCTACCACCAAGCAGCTGCACCTGCATGTGTGGTGCTCGATTGTTGATGGTTTTGCCAGCCAGTGTATGACTCTGAATAAATCAGAGGAAATGCATCTTCCGGGAATGGGGGAGCGAACGCGAACCGAACGGTAAAAACTAAACTGCGCACCTTCAGAACAATGTTGCAGATGTGATGCTTCGTTTTGCTTCGTGATTCTCGTCGCATCGCGGATGTGTGTCTGCGTTTATGGTGGGTTTGTTTTTCTCCACTTCTCTTTGCACTAACTACTCTCACCGGATACACTTTATGTCTGCGCACGTTAAAGGTTGCCATTTTTGGTAGAAATAGCATTAAGATCCAACAACGACACGATCGATATCAGTTCGAGGAACATTAGTGTATAAGCGAAAAAAAATCGCAAATTCCGTCGACCTCTTCAGTTGTTGCACTTTAAAACGAAGGCTGGCTTTAAATCGATGTCCCTTAACAGCCCTTAATAACAATGAGACAAAGTAATAGTGATGATCAATGACACATTTTTCATAGTTTCTACCAATTAAATTTATTTTTTTCAAAATCAGAAATGTTGCGCTCTCTGAAAAATGTAATTCGATTAAGTGCAGTTGGTTGTTGAAAATTATTTCCATTACTTAATCCATCTATGTTCTGTATCATAGTTCCGGCAATATTTCGATCATAGGCAATATTCGTAAAGAGTTCACACCATCACCAAGTCAAGGATATTGTTGCTCCAGAAAGTCATTCCAATAATGTGAAGGAAGAGAGAATTACAAGGTTTCTCTTTCTTCAAAGCAAAACATTCGTTGAACTGAACTCAAGGATTTCCTCCTAATGCTAAATGCAGTAGCAACTGTATTGATCACTTTGAAGAACAGTGGAAGGAAAACAAACTCGTTGAAAGTCACTCCTAAATGGTGTCTTTTCCGAGTAGAAGCAAAACATTCCCGTTCGCTGTTATCAACGACCACTTCACCTTCAAAATATTGTTTTCGGTTGGAAACTGACGAATGGCGCAGGAAAGCAACACCGTGACTGAAAAAAAAACTGCAAACAAAAACATAAATACCTCATCCCGCAACAGCCACTGCCACCGGTTTCCGGAAAGGGAAACAATTCTTTAAAAGAACGATTTGTTACAAAAATACCATCCCGAACCGGAACGGGGTTCCTTGGATCCACAAATCAAAGCAACGGCGCTAGAAGATTTTTTGGCGCCCTCAGTCTAATAGCTGGAAGTACGCAGTGCGCTGTTTTTCTAAAGAACCAACATTCGTATGTGGCAAATGGCACGTGTATCGGTTTCGGTTTACCATTTCGGTCAACCGCAACACCAGAGCACCTTGGCTTGGCATTTGAGGCAATTTAAAATGTACTTTTTTTCTTTTCTCTTCTTTTTGTCATGTTCCACCACACATTCGGTGCGCTCCAACTGTCACGACACGACGATTTGCACAAACAAATAGGGACCCCTCTGCAAATGTCTTACGCCAATGCCACACCGCGTCGCACATATAATGCCAGAATCATCGTTACGCTCCGTATCGGGCGCTCCGAGATACATAAGGCATAAGCAACGAAATGAAACATAATCCAACACCACAACCGTGAACCGTGAAACCCCATTATGGAAGTGTGTGTTACATTAGCACCAGTTTCTCTCTCTCTCTGTCAGGTCTACAGCACACCCTCGCAGACCGTCCTTCCGAGGGCTCCTTGCTCAGCAGAATCGTTATCGTGACAGGTGGTCTGGCCTGGCCACCACCACCAACACCACACCAAGCACTCGCTCGGGCTCGGGTTTATTCTATCTAATCACGAAGCAGCCACTTGAGCCGCCGAGGTTTAAGTGTGACAGGGCGGCCGGGAGAAAAACATGAAAAGGAATTAAATCATCTCGAACATTAAGCTGACAGCGAGGCTCTCAGTGCACGAAATACCCCGAAGGCCACTCCGGGCACACACCTGGGCACACGCAGAGGGACTCCGACGCAGAAGCCCAATCTTCCAATCCTTCGTGCCAGAGTACAGCCCTTACTGCGACTTCAAAGACCTGGATGGCTCGTTGTGTGTCTTGCTTGCTTGCTTGCTTGCTTGCTTGCTTGCTTGCTTGCTTGCTTGCTGGTCTTTGGACGAAGATTGGATTGGATTGAGCCATTTTTACGAAATTCTTTTGATATCGACATTTGCACAAGAGCCGTGCCGGCGGCTCGTTTCGTTAGAAGAACATCTGGAAAGGTGAAAGGACACTTGAAAGGATGCTTCGCGGGTGTGTGTGTGTGTGTGTGTGTGTGTGTTCCTCTTGGAAAAGGATCAAGCGGTTTCGACGTCGATTCCATCTGCGGCATTCGCGCATAAATCACGTCGCCTCGGTTAATCACAAACCGTAAGCCTATCAGTCTACGAATGAGCATTCCGCTTTCATCTGCTGCACCATACCTTTACCACTCTCAAAAGAATAACAAATGTAATGAGGAGCTTTACGTCGTGTGAAGCGAAGGAATGGTTCCAAACAAAACGTTTCACTTTTTAGCTCCCCGAAAACAGCGTGGAATCACATTCGTTGCCACACAATTGCTCGATGCTATCGCGATGACCAAACCGGGAAGGGCTCGCTCCATTGACTACTTAACAATGGGACCCCTGTTGTTGGATCCCGCTCTAGCTTACCAAACCCCAAGACTATCGGGTTTGTGTCAGCAAAAGTGTTGCGACTTCGACGCCGAAAGAAGCTGTAACGGCGAGTGGAAAAGTTAAGCGATTACACCGGGCCGCTCCTTTCGGTGCGACCTCCATCATCTTCTTTGCCTCGCGCAGTGGCTGTGTTTGTGGTTACGTGTGTGTGACAGTGTTACTGATTGGACTGGACATCTCGCCGAGCCACCCGGACGTCCGTCATGGAATTTCGTGGTGGAAGGATAGATTCCAGAGCAACAAAAAAAAAAAAAGAAACGTCCAAAAAGGACGACGCCTACTAGAGATTCCTGTTCCACTGTTGCGTATGGTATGAAACAGTGATTAGAAGTGTCATTTGTATGTGTGCCGGAACAGATGTGAGCAAGATGGCGTTACTATTACGGCCGTTGTTGCCAGCTTACGAGCTGGCACCGAACCAATCAATCGTTGGGATGTAGTGGAACCGGGAGTGACATAAATTGGTACATTATTGTAATGCTCTTACTGGTACAGTTTGTGTGAGATTACAATTCTGTGTGTGTGAGAGTGAGTGAGCCAGCGAGATCCACATTCCCTTCGGTGACCGTTTCCTCTCATTTCCTGATCCAAGCAAGCCGGCGCTGTGTCGGGACCATGTTCGGTCACCTCATTACTGGTGCGCGAAACGTGACAACTTTACCTCTTTAATCCCCAACCAAACAGAGAAAGAGAGAGAGAGACAGCGTATGATCAGCCCCTTTCTTTTCCTCGTTTTGCATCCGGTCCATCCGTTCGTTAGGACCCCCCTGCCCTCTGCTTATGACCAGCTACCCCAAGGCCCAAACCAGAGTCTTTTCCGCTCACTCGCTCTCTGGCAAAAGAAACAATCGGGCTCGCATAAAAGGCTTTGGAAAGCATAAAAAGCACTCTGGTGGGGCAGGTGGTGTGTGCATGGTGTCGTATCCTTTTTTCCAAAGAAAATGTCCCTTCCACCCTTCTCGGGTGGCGGTGCGGCGTGCACGAACACGACCACCCGGTCGTGCCACCTTCGCCATTCCCAGGGGTATTCCCAGGGAGTGATATGATGATGCCACCGTTCGACGAGGAGTACCAACGAACAGCGGCCAGCACATAATATGATGAAGATTAAGATATTACGTATTCATCTTCGTGTGGATAATTTATTTGTGCTTTGGCTTGGCGCTCATGTTGCCATCGTGCCGGGAGAGGGATTTCATCGAAACAGTGATGGAAAGTGAAAGAAACGAGTTCATGGTAACGCTACCTGCAAGTAACGTCCCCCTCCCCATCATGGTAGGCTTCGAGATCAGTAAATAGTAGAAACAAAGAAGAAAGTGAGTCCCACGAAGGCGGGAATAGCTCGTGACACAAACATGCGAGTCACTGGCAGTGTTTCGATTGAATTGAAGTCCTCGGTTTCGAGCCGCCTCGGGATTCGCCTTTAATGGCAGGAGACAGCCAGCCAGAAACCTAACCTCACTCTAAGCGCCAAGGCCAACCTGATGTCCTGGTGGTTGGTTGGTTGCTGAGCAGAGTAGAGGAGGGGAGGGCGGAAAAGAAGAGGAAAAAGAAGAAGAGGGAGGCATGGTTGCAGCATGACCGCAGACCGCATGCCTAGAATGATATCGTCCTCAGAGACGGGTAGTCGACCGGTCCTAATGACTGTTGAAGGGTATATGTATGCCCGTGTGCGTGTGTATGTGTGTACTACCACACCCATCGTTATCAGTGCCACAAACACAATCAGCTCCGGTGAAGTAGGGTGGCATCGCCTGCTCCTCCCCCCTTGGGATCCGTTTTAATCCTTGCCTGTCGCTCCAGAAGCCAGAAGAAGATGCATGTTGCCAGCCCAGCATCGGGAAGATCGGGCTTTGTGTGCGAACCACTACCACTCTACTCTACTCGGGCATTCCTTCCTTCCTTCCTTCCCTTTCCTTTCCTTTCTTTTCCGGGCGACCACCAGCAGCCACAAGGGCCACTACTATTCAGCGAAGCGCGTCGTTGGCGTCGTTAAATTATTGAAAAGAAATATGAGTCTCTCACCATCATCAGCACCGGTTTCCACGGGTTTATGTGCTCATGAAAGCACCGCACTTCAGCCTTCAGCAAGCGGAAAGGAAGCTGGCGAAGCGGTGTTTTATGTCGACGTCGACGACGACAACAACGACGACGTCGAGCTCGATTGCTGCTGCTGCGGTGGGCCTGGCGCATGGCTTGTCAGATGGACGACCCGGAGTCAGCCGAGGTAGCCACGTCGGCATGTTTGCATACAGCTCAATCAAGGTGAAAGGCACCGAGCACCGACCGACCGACCGGGCGAGGAGCGAGCGAAAAATATGTGAAATAGTCCACGTGCTTGTCATCACCATTCGCGTGCACACACACACACACACACACACGTACACACCTTGGTCTGGACCTGCCGTGCTACCGGGATTCCATCATGGTGCGGCATTCCCGGTGTACAGCTGATGAAAGCAATCGATTTTATCGCTCCCCTTTTTTATGGGAAACGAAAATATTTTCTCACCACCACCACCACCAGGGCTCGCCAATGCTTCGACGACGAGGAAAGGCGTTTGCTGATTACGGGATTCGCTCGTTTATGCCACCGTCCTCGGGCTGGTGACCGGTTGCGGGGCGGTTGGTTGATGTTTGTTGGTTGATTTTTATCAAACAAACGAAAAACACATAAACCGACATGCCTGTTGAGGGCAGCAGGCATTGGAAGGCAACAGCAGCAGCAACAGCGGTGCATAACCGATCCAATAATGCGCAAGACCGTCGTGGCACAGCTTCTTATGCTGCAATATGTGTAAGGCTTGATCCCGGACTGACAGCTTCCCAGGTACCCACGGATTGCCTCACTTTTGGCCAACGATGTTTGCTCAAGAGCCACTGCCCCGGTCGGGGAATGGTGTCAGTGTAAACATCCACGGCTAGTCCAGGGAACGCACACACACAGAGGGCCTCTCGGCCGGCTTCGATATTATGGAACCTCATCAAGGGTGTTCACATGTGGAGATTAGAGGGAGCTGCCCAGCCCTACAGAAGCCGCTCTGCTCGTCAGATTCGCAGCAGAAGCTTTCTCCTGTAAACACAAACACAGCGAAGTTGGCGTTGATTTCTGCGTCACTCACTCGTTGGTTGGTGGCGTCCTCGTTTCGGTCGGGCTGATGATGTGATGCGATCCGATCTGATAACCGATCGTTACGCAAATGTTTGGCCAACGATTTTGCTAGCAAAAAGCTGCCAGCGAGCACTCGAGATGGTTCCTCTCTGTACCTGTCTGGCTTGATTCATCCCCCGAAGCACTCTGTGCCAGAGTTGCGCAAATTAAATGTCGAGATTAAGGAACGGACGATACGTGCGGCGGGCGACGGGATCCACGAGGGAATGCGAATGACGAGTACAAGATTACAGGGTTCCAGGTAATGTTTCTCATTAGATTGAGACTGTTCGAGCAGCCACAAGGGCGTGAGCAGGACTAACGATGGAAGATGGCGTAGAATCCTTTTCCTTTGCCGTTTTAAGACTTTGATGCTGGCTTATGGAACGCACAAAAGAGCACAGTGTGTGTGGAATGTGCAGAAAAGGGATTTGAAAATAGCATTTTTGTAAAACGAAACACCCACGGGACTGGGAAAATCATGCGCACACTTGAAATTGAACTGGTTTTCACGGAATATCTTAGTCTCTTTCTCGTTCGGCCTTGTGTATAGGAATCACCCAGAGAATACGTTAACGTCTTTAAGCTTTTTGTTATTTTTTGCTGGTGCCATGATAGACTGATTATGTTAAATGTTTATGAGACAAACATGCGGATAAACCGTCTATCTGGCCACAGTATGCGCTCTTTCATTCCGTCTTTAACGAAAATATTCGAGGAATAACAAAATTCGTGGGGAGTGAAAGGATTTCCAAGCAATGTTAATTTGCGTGCAATCGATTTTGTAAGCATCGCTATACGTTGTAACGAAGAATTGTTTTTCAATCATGTACAGACCGCACTGGCGTTCCACGTATCAATTTCCATTCCAAGTGCCATTTCGATGGAACCACGTCAATATCTGGCAGCGAGTGAAACATCAAGCCTAAAAACGTCTCCTTACTAGAGGATGAAAACAAAATTAATAAACAAACAGTTGGCGGCGAACGCAATTAAGCAAATAATGTAGAACGATTTAAGCCCTCGCAGCAGCAAACCAGCCACCAAATCGCGATGATCAATAACGATGTCATAATGTGATACTTATTGCATTGTCCTCTGTCAACGGCAGCGACGTCGTTAGCGGCACACACGGCGACACCGAAACAGAACACAACACGACAATCAAAACGTCAGCGATGAAAGCGGTGGTGATAATAATATGTGGTACCTTCCCATCATTCCCTTTCGCCTTGCCCTGCCCCATGGGTGGGAAGGGCAGCATGTCAGTAGTTGTTTACGTGCATAAATCATGTTTACGGTGACACAAAACATCGCAAAATATGTTCCTATATTCACTCAATAAATCAACCCCTCATCATTCGCCCGACCAGCCCGCCAGCCCGCCAGCCAGCCAACCAGCCAGCCAGCCAGGTGTGTTGCCATTTGTTTCCATCTTCCTGTCGCGGTCGTCGCTTTTTCCACGATACTCACCTACACAGGAAAGAGAGAGAGAGGGGAAGAGAGAAAGAATAATTGATCAAAATTGGGCAACAATATATTCGCGTATCGCTCAATCAGCGATCCAGTCCTTTGACGGTTCGCTTCTGTCACAATAATCGCTACGGTAAACAAACAATCCGTCTCCATCATCGATCGATTATGAGATGGTTGACGTTGGTGGCTCGTTTCAATTGCAAGACCTACTCCTCTCTTTCAGCTACCTTTCCATTCCATTCCGGCTGCTGCGGATCCGGACAGAGGAAAAAAAGGTCAACCCATCCCCATCAGAACGCACCACGCATCGGCCTGTCACAAACAGTCACATGCTTGTGTGTGTGCGTGTGCGAGACACTCGTGGGCCTCGTGACCGCTAAAGGTTGACTCATCGCCAAAAATGTCACTTTTGATGAAAACCTCTATCCGCCAAGATGAGCGAGCATCGGTTTTGGCAGCAGCCCGGTTGTTTTTTTTTGTTGTTTTTGCTCCTCGAATCGATGGTGGTGACGCCAACGCCCATGTTGGTGGGGCGCCCGAAGAAACAACCGCCCGGTGGTCTGGTGGGCTGGTTTCGGTATCATTTCTCTGCCGGCTCCGGTGGCCTCTGCCGACATCTCCCGGGCCTGGCGGTGGGTGTCTAGGCTAGGCGGGTGGAATGAGATATGGAAACCATTTTCGTAACCTACATTGGATTGCATAATTTATGGTTGGATTTTCATTTCGTTTCTTCCCTCGTCTTTTGCATTTCCTCACTTAACCGCGCGCCCCAGAACGGAGTGAGACAAAGAGAGGGCAATAGAGAGACAGAGAGAGAGGCAAAGAGAGAGAAAGCGATAGTACGAGAGCGAGTGAATGTCGTAACGTTCGTCTGGCCTCGTTGATGGTTTCCGGAATGCTTGTTATGTTGCATATACGGACCCGGAACCGGGACCATGTCGCACTTCACAATCTACCACCACCGAAAGACGTTTTTGCTGTCGTTGGTGAAGTCGAATGTGTGTGTCTCGTGGTCTGGCCTCTCTTTCGTCTGCCGCCAAATAGGCGAAATAGAATTGAAGATGTTTTTTTCGTGCTGACCACGGGGTTCAGTTGGGAATCGTTCGGTTTTTCTTCTTCTCAAAAATCGCGTCTCGCGTCTCCTAACCCTCCCTCCCTCGAGACATCTGTCTTTCCCTCTGTTCCGACGGAACGCCACCAACAGTTTGCTTGCAAGCGGAGGATTTGCAGCGATGAACATTTGAGTGACCATCGATTGGGATGAGATTTTGGGGATTCAGGGCCAGTGTGCGCAATCAATCTATGTATATCACCACGATAAATCATCCATTCCTTCACACACACACACACACACACACAGGGGGCAGGCCCTCACTATGCCTCACAGACCGAATGCAAACGATTTGTGTTTTGGAAATGATTTTCGGTTCGCCTTTTTCTTCTCTTTTCCATCTTTCGACGGGAAGTGGAAACGCTCAGAATGGGTTGTCATGCTCGGTGGAAAGCGGGAGGCGTGGAAATTCGGAGCGTTCGGTAGCAGGTCGGTGTTCGGTCTGGTTGTGATTTCTTCCTGACAAAATATATCATTCTTCACCTCTCATCCTCGCATCGCACAGAGAGAGAGAGAGAGATACACGAAGATACATGTATCGGAAGCCTGGTACCGGTTTCGTTGGCACGGATTCAAGCCCCGAGAAAGTTGATCGTCTTGCCACGACGGATCGTTCGCTACGTGGCTTAATTTTCCATATTTCATCTTCCAGCAGCAGCAGCAGCAGCAGTAGGCGATGTCGAGGTAAAAGGCACTCCGGCGGCAGTGAAAACGGATGCCACTGGTACAACAGATAGTTTGGACAACACGCTGCACGCTGGGGGGAGAGTTCGTGATTGAGTAGAAAGCGAGCAGAACAAGGTGTCCATGAACCACCGGTCGGTCGGTCACGTGAGGCCTTTTCAGTCCCAGTCAAAGTTTCCGGAACCAACGGAACTAGCAACGACGTTCTACCATTTTCGCCTAGTGGCCGACCGCCTGTTAGCTGCACGGATGGGTTCATGGTCCACCATGGTTGCCGGGCTGTGTGGTGGCGAGAAACTTTATGATCATCACCACCACCACCACACAGCACAGCACAGCGGCACCTTCACACTACGATCAGGTTTCGACCTAAAATGCAAGGAGAAGTTCCAGCGACCCGTTCCATGCAATCTGAATCCCACCGCTCTGGCCAGCCTCTGGTCTGGTTGCCGAGTGATGAAATATGCAACTTCATGGTTGCAGTCGAACGTCTCTGACCGGGACGGAGAACCGGACGGAGGGTTGTGGGATACCGGATTATGTTATGCACTCGCTCGGTTCACGTGGATCAATTCGCCAGATTTGCTTTCGGGCAGGTATCAAACCGGAAAAGAGAAATAAACAAAATGCCACGGAAGGTGGTGCGATAGTTGTTTCCGGCGACTGCCGGAACTGTGTGCTCCAGCCGGCAAAGGGTAAGCTGTCGGAGTCTTTTTCTCTTCGTCTCTCACTCTCTTCTTTGCATTGTTGATCCAACAGCACCTCATGCAGCAGCACCTTTATCGTGTGTTAGAAATCGTGCTATCTATGTTTGCTTTCATTCCGTCTCGAGTGTCTAAACTGCTTATGAAGTACTGATGCTGAATGCAAGAGACAGCGATTTGCTAACCCCTTTTGCGATGCGAATCGATTTCAGGAACCTTATGTCTTCTAGCAAAAAATCTGTGATGCGTTGGATTGGAAAAAAGGTATCAATTCTTATCTGTTCATACTGACAAGGGATTTGAATTTACTCAGAGAGAGAGAGTTCGACTTTTCAAAAATTCTACCCGCAGGTTCTTATCTTATTTGTTAGTAACGAGTTGTGCAGATAGAAACGTATTGCAAATTCGGTGATATGTGAATGTTACTCATTATCCAATGTCAATCGTAAAACCAATGAGAGATAAAAGAGTATTTGTTTTTGAAACTAATTTTGTCATTAAAAAGGATATTTTCCTCGCTTATGTGCTAAGTGCTGGTAATAAATACCTAATGGTAATGCTAATCACATGTTATTCATTCGCCCATTCATTATTCTTAAAATTGCCATTAAAATTTTGCCATTTTTTAAAGTATTCTTTTAAATAAAACGAATTATAACAGTCAAACTTTACATTCACAAACAAACAAAAATCGATTTGGAAACAAAAACCTGTTGAGTTCGTTGAGTTCGTTCTTAGATAAAATTTCACAAAATATTATTAACATTTAAGATAACTTTATCTTGTTATTGCAAAGTTTCAAGTATTCTCCATTAGAATTACCTTCTTCTGCATTCTTATTCTTATCATGATTCCAATTGCAAACAAATTCCTTTTGTTTCTAACTGTTTTCCATCCCTTAACGTCTGTGGCAGTTCAATTGTACAGTTTATGTGAAAAATGTTTACCAAACACTTCGGCACATACAGTTTGGTAGAAACAAATTACGCATACAAACGTCTGCAACGATGGCGCCTTCAAAGCCCACCTAAGATTTCCCTGGCGAAGGTGTCCTCGTCCTAATGTCCTCAGTAAACACTCGGTTTCCAATTACAATAGAGCGTTGGCTTTCACACTCCAGTTTACATTTGCTTCACTCACGCGGCATGCGTTATCGCGTCCCCAAACGCCGGCTCATTCCGCAGAAAGCAGCGCATACAATTGCACCAAGCATAACAATCTCAAACCAATCCGCCCACTCCGTCTGCACGCGCTGTGCGACACTTAACGACACTTAGATAGCATTTTAAAGCGCCCATTAAGTCGATCTTTCTTTCCAGCTCCACCCAGGCCATTGCCACCGACCCACACCTTCCTCTTTCCGTCGCTTATGTCATCCTCACCATCGTCTGAAAATATCTTGCTAATCCAAGGTTCGAGGTTCGCTCGCTTACCCGCTAGACACGTTCAGGACTTCAGCCGTCTTATGCCGTCAAGATCTGCCACCACGGGCTACGTCTAGTGGCTGTCAGCTGGAAGCCCGCATGGAAAGTCGTACCCATAGCCACCACGTAGCATAACGTAGCAAACCGTCGTATTGGTAATGAATTCGTAAAAGCTTCACCGGCAAAGTTTCCGGTCCCGGCTCTCCGGTACATGTTGATGAATAAATTTAGATAAAAGATTAATTAAAGAAGGAAATTTACTTCATCCGCCGGCATTGCCGGCAGTCGGCTGCCGGTTGGTGTGAGGTTCACTTCCATTCCTGTCAGTCATTAATATTACCCCCCACTGCGATTCTTGCGAGTTTGTTCCGGTCGCAGCAGCCTGTGCCAGCAACATCAACATTAGTAGCAACAGCAACGGCAGCAGCATCAGCATCATGCTGTTGTCTCAAGCCAATGAAACAGACACCATGTCGTGCGATGGGAACGGCTGGTGCTGGTAATGATTATGATGATGCTAACAAACGTCAACGAACATAACCTCAAACTCCCACGTTTACTTCCCACATTTCACAACCGCGCTGGCAATGGGTGACGTATGCGGATGCGAATGTGCGCGTGTGTGTGTCTGTGGGTGTGTGTGCGTTCTCCCGGAAACCATCTATCTTCTTATCAAATATTTTTCCAACGCCAACGGGGCTTCGTCTTTAAGATATCTTCTCGTTTCGCACGTTTACTTCCTACGGATGCTGCGACCGGGACACTGGGTTTTAAGGACACTGACACAGCTGAACTGGGTTGGCTGGCAGCCGAAGGAGTTGAAGTCGGACTGATGTGTCGGTGGGATGGGAATTCTAATCTCCTTGCCATGCCATGCCATGCCATATCGTCTGCGCTGTTGTGGATTAGCTGGCAGCCGTAAAGGGAGGGGAGGTTCGTTCAGCATGATGAACTATGCGTGTGGCGTGTGGCCGGGACAGGCCATGACAATGAAGCGACAGTACAGGGCCGTCGTGTTAAATGTTAAATTCCATGTCACCCGGTCCGCAAACCTACACGGTATAACGGTAACGAGCTTTTGCTACGTCGTCTGCCATCGTGTACGATGACGTCAAGCAGCACCAGCAGCAGCAGCAGCAGCCGATGGTCTGTTCATTTAGGACTCATATATGGGGAGGCCAAAGGTCCTTCCCAGATAGCTATTCAGCAACGCCCTTCGTCGTGCTGTCCCCTCTCTAAACCTTCACTTCTTCGCTTCGTACTGCTGCTGCCGCTGCTGCTAGTGGTGTTGGTGCTGCTGGTGCGAGCGAGGTTAAATAATAAATTGATTCAAACCCGATGACAAATATCGCACACCTGTCTGTGTTGGTTTTTGGGCCTGGCTGTGCACGTTGTGTGGCCTATGTGGCGCTCTATCGGTCTCTTGCAACCTTGACAAGGGTGTCAACTTGTGTGTGTGTGCACACACACACACACACACCACCAGCGACACTTCCTGTGCCCGCTCGTTCACTGTTTGATGAATGATGTTTGGTGTCAGAAATTGGTTCATTGCTCGTTAATATTCAAGCCATTTTTTTTCGTTTTTCTTCTTCTCTCCCTTCTTCCTGCTACTGCGCTTTCTGCGTGAGGTCCCTTTTTTACGGGGTCCTTTACGGTGGATGGCTGCTCGCGAGTGACACGTTTTTGTTCCAGTTTCTGTTTTTTTTCCTTCTCCACCTCTTCTTCTCTCGAGTTTTATGTCCTTTTTTGGGCTGGGGCGATTGGGATTGAATTGGATTAGGAGGGGATGGATCTGTGACGTGTCCGGGGGGGCTGGTAGTGGGTTGGTTCTGGATTCGGTTTGATAATGTTTGCGCTAGCGGCAATGGCTGACGCAGAGGGTGATACTTTGTTTGCGGCTTATTTGCGAAATCACCGTTCGTTCGCCGGGCTCTACGATCGGCGACCGTCGCGTCACGAGATGTTGACGTGAGGAATCGAAGCAGTCTTTGAAAAGTTCGCGTTCTCGAGCAGACTGAGGTCTATAAAAGATTTTTCCATTTTCCTTGGGTTTCTTCGTTAAGCAATGTGTTTAAATTATGCTATCAGCAAGGATGTTGTTTGGTCGCAAAAATTGAAGCATTAAACAGTAGGCCGTAAAGAAGTTTGTAATCTATTTTGCATTGCAACAACATATGCAAGCGAAGGAGAACTCCTGGTCGAGTAAAAAACGCGATTCAAAATTGAACAAACGTTGATACGTTTTATGAGTTGGAAGCAAACAAATGCTCGGTGTCGATGATGATCATATTCGAGCTGTGAAGGAATAAAAAACACAATTCCCTTTCTATTCCATTAGGCAGCCTGATTATCACGGCACGTACACGGCGAGTGCGAAAGAAACCCTAGATAACTCCATTTATTTCACCAAAAAACCCATACATCATTGTCAAACGAACGCCAACGCCCGTTCCGATCCGATCCGATCCGGGGGCGATCTATCCAAATTTACCTTTTCTCCCAATCAATCCCGTGCATGCGTACGACCGGTACGACCAATTTATCGAAACCTTTCACGCGTGTAAAAGCTTTATCAAAACGGTGGCCTGCAAGGGAGCGCGCGGCATGGACTGAGCATCATCACTTTAGAAAGCACCGCCGTTACCCTCGGACCGCATCGTTCAAAGCGTCCCGTTTGGTGGAATCTCCACAAAACCCTCCTACAGCAAGCCTGCACCAGGTGCAGAGAGTGGAAAGAGTGGTGTTTGAAAACCCCTCAACGACGACGTGCGAGCGCACCAATAAATAACGTTTTATTGGTAGCCTTCCAGCAGCTCAATATATTCTCATTTATGTGAATTTGCCATTTGACCCAAATTGGTGGAGCCGTTTTCGTTTCGCGATACGGATGCGATTGGTTCATCAAGCAAAAACCAAAGCCCCCCCGCACGATGCCGGATGAGATGACGGTCCTTTTCGTCGATCGGTGAACCGGAACGAACCGAACATTCCATTCAGTACGGTACAGTCGAGTGCAACATACGACTGGAACGGAACGGAAACTGGAAGCCGGTGACGGTAACCCGATAACCGACATGACCACCACCACCACCGTCAATGACCGATCATTGGTCGGGTCGGGCAAATGTAAGTTCGAATTTTTCACATTGAACCCGTCGATAGGTCATCGATATCTTGGCGGAATCCATAATCCACCGTACGCCAATCGTCGTTACCGTCAGCGGCCACCGTAGAACAACGTTCAGCGTCCAGCGCGAGGTCCAACGATGTCCAATGCATGTGCCACGGCAGCATGTTATGATGTTCTTTTTTGTCCTTTTTCTGTTCTTTGTCCAAAAAGTTCAAAAGCTACTCCATGGACTGCTGCGTGCGTGGTGGCCGAAAAGGATGTGCTCATGGTAAACGCGACGTGCTCTAGTGAAGCTTTCCGGATCGAGTTCACTTGCTCACCGAGAAGAAATATTTATGTTTTATGCTCCCCGGGGGAACCGAGGTGAAAACAATTCAAAACCAGATCCACCACGACCAGGTCAGTGACGTTACAGGCAGCTCATTGGTGTGCGCTTCTTACGAGCGTTTTTTTCTCCATTGGTTTGCATCATTCGCGGTTGTTGTTGTTGATGAAAATGATCTCTTTTGAAGTGCATGTTTTCGTGGATCTAACAGAACCTAATCCGCTAATCGAACAAGAAAGCTATTGACCGGTAATTTGAACGAGTGGTTTATCGGAAAAGTTGGATGTACCTTCAGGATTCAGGAACCCCCCCGGGGGGAATACCTTTTAAAAATCAAACGAGCTTCAGCATCCAACAGATAGATTGTTCGTTGCAAACAAAAGTTTATGAACCCGAATAATGTGCAAACAGGCAATAGGCTCCTGTCCTGTCTCGGTGGTCTTAGGATGACAGCAGCAGCACCGAGCATCGACCGCAGCTCATGTAAATGGCCAATCGGCCATAGTCTAGTGACCTTGCATGCGAAAAGTTCGGCATTTGTGATAAGCGAACGTCCTCGCCCCGGAGGGCTACTTATCGTACGGGTACGCTTTCCAGATGACCAACCCCGTCAATAATCGGAACGGAGCTCGAACACAGGACTCGAATCTCGTTATGCCAGACGTAAACATACATCTTTTCCAGGTTCCAGGTCCATCAACCCACCCTCAGGGGGTTAGCAGCCGAATGGACAGTTATTCCAGACCCCCGAGGGGACAGGTCAGTTCCAAAAGTCACTCCTTCCGACGGACACCATTTGCGACAGCTCCTCTTGGTCCTCAGCCTGGTCCTCAGCCTGGTCCTGATCAGAACGGTTTCGTCGAACGGATCGCTACAAGCAACTAATCCCATTAGACGATTGCCGGTCGTTCGACGATACGAACCCAAAGACCAAATGAGTATCGAAAACTTTGTCCTTAAAGGCGTCAGCCGGCTCGTCAACGAGGAACCGAACGAACGGTATTGTCGTTTCGACAACATCGTTGATCAATGACTGCAACTACGTCAACGACAACGAAGCTAACAGGCAAGAGGCATTACTACTCCCCCAAGTGGACAATGGACAAGACCGCAACTGAGTCAAACCGACGACACACACACACACACACACACACACACCAACCGGCCAACCGGTGGGGTCGGTTGAAAAGTTTTCTCGTTACCCTCGTCCGAAAGCTACGGATTTTGCGGTTGTGCTCCGGAGCAAAAGATAACTAATAGACTGGATCAAATTGGTGGAGCCCCCGGAGTAGCATCGATGAAATCATCGATTCTCCAGCACGCTCCGCCCCGCCCAAGGTGACGTGAGAAAATAGTTCTGTGTCAGAAACTTCACCGAACTCACTCCGGTACTCATCAGGAGTTCAACATTGAACTCCCGGACCCGGTTTCAGAACCGGTTTCGGAAGTACAATCGTCCCTTCGTCGAGTCCTCCGTGCTGCTCTGTTTACTGGCGAACGGTTGATTTCTCGGAATGGAAATTGATGGTCAATTCCGACAGCTCCGACAATGCTCTCTCTCTCCCCGTCATTGGCCGCCCAATTTTTCCTGCTGACTCGGTTGGTTTCCACTATCTCTCTATCGATTGTTTGCACAAACGAAACGCAAAACCGGGAACCAGGAATGGAATACTGGCGAGCGCTCGCGTGAAGCTGTGCCCGGAAGTCAGGTCAGTCTCGTTTCCGCTCCATTAGTAGGGGTTGTTCCACCACGGATGAAACGGGGAGGTTTTTCGGGGGAAAAACGAGGAGGAGAGGTGTCCAGTGGCTTGTCGAGGTACTACTACGCTCCATTGCACGGTAAGTTCCCTGCGGGAAAACTGCTGGTGAAATAGGAGGGTCCAGCCAGCCAGCCAGCCAACCGGCTGGAAAGTATCTACAGCCGACGACACACAAGACACACTTCAATGGCCGGCCGGCGGCCATTTGCAAAATATTCAGATGGAAATGAGGTGCTAAAGCCGAAAGCATCATCATTTGCCGACCGGTTCGTTCGTTCAAGCGCAAACGGAACGCCAAATAGACGGCCAAACGGTGCTCCGAGGTACATATAGCCTCCATGACGTTGCATGTGCGTGTGCGTGTGTGTGTGTGTGAGGTCAACCGGAAAGATGGTAGCACCAGAAATTCGGGACAAATCGAGGAGGCACTGCTGTTTGGCCACTTTTTGACTTATTGCGTATTGCGTTGTTTACACAGCGGAGTCTGAGTTGGCGTTGACTGCACCCGGGGATTTGCATGTCTACCTGCAGTTCTCTTTCTTCTACAGAGTGCACGCGTGTATGTGTGTGTTTTGTGCGGCCAGTTGCAGCTGCAGCGTTCGGGATGATAATGGTTTATAATTTATGAAATAACGTGCGCATAATCAACCCCCTTTCGTGGCAAGAATCCATTTCGGTGACCCACTGTCGACAACGAGAGGAAGTTGGCATGGCAATCCACAAGTTAGATGCGACCACGAGATCGGTTGCAGGCGTACCACTTTGTCAAACATTATGCATGCTTTCGAACAATTTATGGCCGCTTCGGTATGCATGGCGCCGGCCACGCTGCTGTCGATATGCCGGACAGCGGAATGTTTTCCAATAAAGAACTGCCAGAATGTATTTTCCAGCACCCCACCCCTCGGGATCGTTTGCTTCGTTCGGTTCATATTGAGGACTCGAAATGGGTCATTTGCACATCAAACTATGTGTCCGTTTGTGGGAAATGCTTCATGATAAGTACGGAACGGGCACAGGACGTGAACAGGGTGCAATTTCATGAAACTTTCCAAAAGCACCGGAAATGCGTTTCAGTTGGCGCCACCATACATCCTTTCGTTCCACGAAAGGTGCTTTACATGATCAAACCGTGGTCTGGGGGCATTTTTTGAAAGGTAAATACATCGACATATCAAATTGCTCGAGGATGGACGAATTCAAATTTCGTGTCTGCAATGAGATGGTTCTGAGAATTAACATTATACTCCGCACCGCATAAAGATAAAGTATCATCCTTTGACCTTTATCTGCTGGCACTGATTAAGGGCCAGATAGATTTGAAAAGCTGTGACAGGACTTTTTAGAAATCAGTTTCATTCCATTACCTGGAACACCAAACTAATTATCGCTAATTGAAACACCCAATGACTTTTATCCAATTAACCAATTACGACTGTGTGCAATGGGCACAACAGGAAATGTTCCAGGAAACTGAGGGGTCGTGAGCCCATGTTGCTCGTCTCATGTTTAAATCAGTTCTTGGAAATAGAGCAACAGTTACTGCGCTCGGCAATCAGCATCATTTATGTTTTCAAGGAAAAAGCTGAACGAAATCAAATAACACCACAACATTGGACATCCAATTACACAGTTAGCGCACAGAGTGACCGAATGGTGTTTAATTGGCACAAGTTTTCCTTTTTTGGAACGATGAAAAAGAATTTAGGGAGCATTTATGTATCGACTGATTCTCACGTCTCTGGTCAGTCTCCTTGTAATGGGTTTGTAAGAAGTGGATATTCTATTTACCGTCAGTTGCATATGAGTATACTGTAGCAATTTTTGTTTTATTCCAGCAATATGTTTTTTACTTACGAATTGGAATACAATAAGAAAAAATCTTCTATAGAAATGACAATTGACGGAAAATAAGCATTTGAAAGTGCACGCATCGTTCTCAGAATAAGCTCAACAGAACTTCTGTTGTTCATTCACTGACTTCCATTTTCCTTTGTGCATTTCACATCCCATACTTCTCGGTACTTAACGATGCTTTTCTCTGGATTCCATCGTCAGTACCGGAAACGTTTTTAAGAATCGCTTGCCCAACCCTGGAAATTCAAAGCACTCATCGGTTCAATAGCTGCTATAAGTTATTCTTACATCATTGCACGCCGGCATTTGCATGAAATATGAAACTGCACTGCTACGTCCTACCTTCCCTCTCCCTTCCAATGCATTAGCCAATGCCGAATGTAAAGGGTCAGCGATGCGTTTTGTTTCTGGATGAAGAGGTACGATCGATGCCTGCAAATGCACCTGTTCCTCTCGTTCCACGTAACCCTCGACCTCGCACCGGCACCGACACAGTGATGACAAGAAAGGAGGAAGCTAGAGGCAGGATGTGGCTCCATTCCATCCATGAAACATGACTTCCGGCTGTGGCACAATTTGCACCATTTGCTACCATACAATACACGATACCGGGGTCCGTGGTGTGGAATGTGAATGGAAAATGAAGAATGGAAATGAAGAGCAGTTGCAATGCGAGGGGGAAAAAAAGAAGGAACAGGAACAGGATCGATGAGCATTACGCTCCAACTGTTACCCCTGTGGGAGTCACTCAATTGGCACACCGATCCGGAAACGCACGTGAAAAGTGCCGACCACCCAGCCAGCTATAGTACGTGAAACAAATGGCAAACAAGTACCGCCCTTCCACTTCCAATTCAACTTCGTGTCCGTGTCCTGCCTTCTCGTGGTGCGGACGCGACTAGCGCGACCAATTTCCGGTTTGGCCGTGTTGGTGTGGTTGGTAGTCGGTCGTTGCTGGAATGGTCAAATCCACCACCACCAGCGGGACTCGATACGGGCTGGGCCGTTTTGGGCCCGTTTTATGGGCAGCATAAAATATCCTTAAAACATATTTACCTCCCAGTGAGGGGGAAGGGAACAACCGGGGGAGGAGGGCAAAGGAGGAAGTGCAAAGTGACCCGCATCGAATTGGACATAATTCTGTACAGTATTAGAATTTATAAGCGACGCTTGTCCGTCGCTTTGTCGTCATGTTTTTCCGCCATGTTTTCGGTGGATGGAGCGCCGGTCACGGCGCCGTCGTCTGGCAGGACCGGGGGGACGGGGAACGTGAAGTAGGTCCCCTGGATATGGCCCGTTTTCAATTCGGAATTCCATTGTTTTTTTCTTGTTTTTTGTTCCTCCTCCCGCCCGAGGGCTTCGTCCATACATGCTGCTCGTTGCCATTATTATTGCATGCAAGCATGTGGTGGTCCGTACGGACAATCCGTGGTGGTTCGTGGCGGCTATGGTCATCTGGGGTTGGTGCCGTCGCCGGCTCCCTACATAGTGGCACGCTTGCTGCCAGTTTTTCCGATCGGCAAACTTCGTCGGTGTGCACTCGCGGCCATCACGCGACCACGGCACAGTTTTCCGGCAATCGGCCAAACACTTATTGAGGCCACAATTGGGTGGCGTGACCGTGAGTGGCATGCCAAAGGCGGGCTGGCAGTGGGGGATGTTATATTTTAGTGACGTTTCCATTTTCCCGCAAAAAAAAAAAAACCCGGTGGCCTATCGTCATTGTGCGAGCGTGCGCGCGCGCGCGTGTGAGTGTCATAACCACACTGTTGTTGACTTTTAATTTTGAGCTTCAAACATGTTTTGCGCTCCTTCAAATATCAGGTCCCGTTGTTTAAAGGGAGGTGGAGAGAGAGAACGGGAGAGAACTGAATCACCAATTTGTTTGTTCCGTTTTTTGGTTTTTGGTTTTAGAAACGTTATTAATACTTTGACGAGTTTGTTGATGTTTAAAGCAGAGCAATGCAACCGGTTTGATTCGCAATATCGGATCGATTCAGTTTGGTGATTGTGCTTTAATCGTTGGACGTCCTTCAGTTGTGGCTACTCGTATCCGCTTATCAGCTTATTGGCGTTGTTTCGTTAGCAGCAACCGAGTGTGCATCTTTACAAAATAAACAGCTTGCTTGTTGGAAATGTGTTGCACATGTTTTAATCATCATGGCATCATGATTTTCTCTACACATGATGATCAATTGGTTTTAATGGAAAATCAAATTGATTAACATTATGGCATTCAATAACATTTGTTGGATTCAATCCATTAATTAAAGTAGTGATTAAACTCGTCCCAACAAACGTATTCATTCCAATAGATTATACTTTTGATTGATGTATGAAAACGGAAATCTGATACCGTCTAGTGAGCATTGCGATGAGATGATGATGGGAATATTATCAATCAAATGTGAAGATTACAATTAACAAAAAAGACGATTTGAAAACGGATTTAACGGCATGTATATTTTAATGATTATATTCTGTGGAAAATACATTTCAATCACTGCTGGAAACCACATTATCGCCACTGTATTACTCGCTCGAGCAAATTAACTCGATTTTCTCTCAAAAAAATATGGCAAACATCTCGTACTCCTATTTGCACTTTGATAAAAATCCATTGATTATATGTTTTATTGGAATAATGCTAATCGATACTGTTTTCATAGTAAATGCTGCGCGCTTACAAAAACAAACGATAACCACATTTCAAGGCACGACCACATCCTCATCAACCGGTAGAAAAAAAGTCGCAATCCATCCCTCCATTCGAGCTGCGAAGGGCTCGTCATGAAGTTGGGTTTGGCTGCATTAGTAAGCAAAAGTGAAAGCAAATGAATGAAATAGTTTTCTATACTTATTGAGTTTCCACTTTCAAAGCATTCCAATGCAAACGGCAAGAAGCTAACACTTTATGCATCAGACCGAGCAGCTGGTGTGGACTGAAAGCAGCACTAGGAACAGGAACCCGGGAATGCTTGACTTCTTCACTGTGAGTGCTTATAGATCCTCACGCTGCTATATTCCACCATACAGATAGACGTTAAAAGCGTGGCTTTGCATCGAAAGTACCGAACACTTTAGTAGATAGGTTTGAGGATGCAACGTTTGCGAGCGACCCAAGAAACCAAGAACCAAGTAGCAGAAGTGAAGTAGAGAAGCGAAGTGGAACCTCGATAAAATATTTGAATAATTCCATGCCCCTCGTCCCCTTTCGCACTCGCCTCCGTTTTCAATTGAGATTGTTCGGAGTTCGTGCTCGAGATACAATTTCACGAAAGTCACGGACCGACAAGGAACCGATGAAGGAGCCTCCCGGGTCTCGGGAAAGGGTAATGTAAATCATTCGGCTGAATGCTTCACCAATCCCGGGAACCGCCGGGAACGCTCCCGGCCACCGGAACTCGTCGAGGTGGCAAATTTTGCCTATCCACGAGCCACTCGGCTCGGCGCAGCACGAGTGTTCGTGCCCCCGGGAGCATTATGTGCCGTATCGATTTCACTCGACCTCGCCCGGGGGGCCCACGGCCTCAGTTGGGGACAGCGCACTTCCGAGGCTTCCAGGCAATTGAAGCACAAGCGTTCACCGACGACGTTGCAACCGTCTCAAGTGGAATCGATTGAAGGCGGCTACCGAGCGGCTAATACGGTGAGGCTGCACTTTGCACTTAAACGAACCCCGTTGGACGATGCTCGAGGTCGAACAATGTCGAGTCCTCGTCGATACGCCTTCACCGGCAGCAGCAGCAGCAACCATCTTCAGCAGTTGACCGCAAAAGGATCGGACCGAACGGAAGAAGACCTTGCGGCTAAGAAGTGCCTTCTTAGCCTCCTTTCAAGGCACACATCGTACTAATCTTCAATCCCCAAGAGCCCATCAGCAACCGCCTCGATCGTCGTGGTCAACGAATGGAACGGAGCGTAAAGAACGGAGCGAACCGCCTGTTTTTGATATTTTTATTGTTCATCACTTCTCATAAATATTTTAAAAACCCCGCCCAACGCGACACTGTGTGTCCTTTGCCGGCGGAAACTTTTGGACAAATGGAAAAAAATGAAGAAACTTTGAGCGCGGGAGGAGGGAATTTCCGTTTTCGATCTCCGTCGTACCGGCTACAAGCGGTAGGTTTCGTCGAGAAAAAGGTTGGCCATTAGGGGAAAGCGGCCAACCATCGTCCACCGTGTCGTATCTTGTGTCCAGTTTATCACCGTTCCGGCCGTGGGGGAGGGATTCCCTTTTGGAAGCATGTAAATTATGTGCAAAACCGTTCCAGCACCGCAGCGCAGTCCCGACCGACCCAACTCAGGCAAGCTCGCTGGCAAGGGACATCCCCAGGGAGTGGCGATAGGAGAGCTGCAGAGGATTTGGATTCGGAGAATCCAGGCTAAAGCATGGGAAGTGTATTTTGCCGCTTTGGCAGACGCCTAGAAGATCTAACGGAGACTAACTTTGGGATTTTGAAAGTGTATTTGGGTGTTGGGAGAATCCGGTTCAATCTTATCTTTTAATCACTTCGATACGACAACAACAACAACAACAACAACAAAGCGTTTTATTTCCGTGCGTCATTGAAGACAAGACTGAACCCTTAAAGTAATGCGCATATTGCATAATCATTGCACAGTACAGTTAGGAAAGGGAAGCGTTACAGATTGTTTCGAAACATCATGTATGTAACGTGTAATGTTGGTTTATTTTCTTTTCAACTGGTTGCTCTGCCTTCTATATTACCCAGCTTAGCAACCCAAAGTGAACTAAGATGTAACAATGATAATCAACAATGTAACTTGCAGAACGGAACACAATGTGGATATCAAATGTAACCTAAAATTGGATTTTAATGTCGTTAAAGGGATTTAATGTAGAAGTTAGTGAAATACGGAGCTAATCATAAAAAATACAACAAGTGTAGTTCATACCAATGTTTACGAGCATCCAAAAGCGATTTTCTCTAAGTTTCGTAACAAAAATGTTATACACAAAAGAAAGCAAATTGATTGCTTCAAACTGTACTGCAAAAGTCAAGCATGTTGTTCACATCCTCCAACACTTAAATGTGAATTAATCATTTCGGTCCCGGGTCATAATTTGATAAAGTGGTACTGGTAGCGTTCATAGCATTTAGAAAGTGGACGTACAAAAAAAAATCACATTATCATTAGAAATTATTCTAACATTATGAAGCGAGTTGGAAGGTTTTTTGAGCTGCTTCATCATAAAGTCAAGAGCAACTCGCAACGCGGTTTTCTAAAACTAAACGAAACCAAAACGAAACTTATCGAAACAATTTAAACTCATTCTCAAATGTGATGTTAATTGAGACAATTTTTTGCTTTAGTTAATCAAAATTAAGAAACAAATGAGAACATTGCAGCGTTTTCAAAAGATGCAATTTTTTATGTGCAAAGCTCTGCAAACCACCACCGTTGCTAGTCCCAACACACAATCTATCGATAGCATTTAAACACAAAGCCAGCAGCACATCAGCAACGGACTGCAAGTAGCCTGATTGATTCACGTTCCTCTGTAACCACAGCAGAATCATGTACTAGGTTGTATCAAGTCACGGGATCTGGAGCTTATCGCAAAGCACTACCTGCGACAAACGACGATATCAAGGATCAACCGACTCCTGTCCATCACTGCGACTGCGACAGGACAACGTACAGCGAGCGTGCCGTTTCTTATCGGATAATTAATCTTTACAAAACCGATTAATAGAACAGACACACACACACCCGCAGCGTTGCTGTTGAACTGCGATAGAGCACGTACTCAGCACGTTGACCGATCCTTGGTAGGTCGCGTAAGAAAGGGCTTCCGCAGGGCAAACGAAGACCTTGCGCCGCTAAATGGTGTCGGTCCGCAAATCAATTACGAAACCAATCGAACTGCAAACAAACATCCGAAGCAAATGAATCACTGAGCATTAAAAGTGTGACGTGCGCGCGCGGTTGTGTGTGTGTGTGTGTGTGTGTGTGTGTGTGTGTGTGTGTGTGTGTACACGATGGAATTTATGGAGCCCAACTCCGGTGGGGCATTTGTTACCAGCAACGGCAACGTTTCCTTCTCCGGAACTCACACATACAATACCCCTCACCAAACGCAATTCGCAATCGAACAAAATGGGGATCCTAAATACCGGTTCTAGCATTCCTGCCGGGTCTCTCGACTCGTTCGTTGTCGCTGATTTCGTGCCACGGGCATTCGCCGTCCGCCAGACAGAAGCACGTGGAATGCGGTAATGCGTCACCGCCAAATGGAGGGGTGGGAGTCGGAACCAAAGAGTCGGAACCACATTTCTCGACGGAAGAAGCGGGTAGCCAGAAAAAAAGGGAGGGTGATGGACCGATGGGAGCATAAAAGGGGCGAGCAAATTGAATTTTCCGACCGAAGTCGGGCTCAGGTCCGAAAATCGGATGGATTATGTTGCTTTATGATTTTTATTAGTTTTATGCTTGTTGATTGCTATCGCATTTCCTATCCGATCTTGCCGGCCGGCCGGTCGGCCTGGTTGGCTGGCTGGCCGGTGGGCGGACTATGCCACACAACCTCACTTCGGTCTTTGGCCAGGTTGACGCGCTGGAGTGTTCCACGAGCAGTGTGCACGCGCACCATCACGCAACGCGAGCGCACACAAGTGGCGAAAGGGAGGAAAAAAGGCGAACCAAAACCAAGCAGACATTCGTTATGATTTCTTTTCCCTTCCTTTCCTCGACTCACCACCATGCAATGGGACTGGGATTTCCTTCTGTTCTGCCCCTTTGTCCTTATGGCAAAGGAGCTGTATAGCGCGGTGCTTGTCGATGGAATGTTTGGAATGGCCGTATGGATGACGATGATGTTGTGGTCGCCTCCATTCCATTTCCCATTTCCCAGGGCCTGTGGCACAGAGGACGACAACGCAGACGACGACGACGACGACGGTGAACGTGTGAATCGGCCAGTAAGTGAGCATAAATTCAATTTAACAACCGAATCAACGATAAATCAACGCAAAACGAAATCCATATTTCTGACGGCAAGACAGAGGGAGAGAGAGAGGAAGAGAGAGAGAAAAGGAGAGAGAGACAGAACCATCGAATTCCGTTGCTAACGATACACGGTATGGCGAGCAGCAGCAGAGGATGTGGATGGGCCTAAAGATACCGGACGAGAAAAGAAAACAACATTCCACCGTCCCAGGCCCGGATCTGCGCCTCTCGCTTGACCAACCAGCGCGACCTGACCTTCACGGCATGAGGCGATGTTATCAAATTTGATTCAATTACATCGTATCGTGTGGTGTGCTTTCGAACACTAACAAGCTCGCTGTACGCTGGACAATGAACTTCGTGCCGGTGTAATACTCTACACTGAGATCCACCTCCATCCGGCTCAAACCGGAAGCCGGATGTTCACCGCGCGCGCGAACGAACCGTAATGCCGCAATACCGGAAGCGGTGCTCGAGCGATCGAGGATGTGGTTTTATCATGCGGAAGGCTTCCGGCCAGTAGCTTTGCCGTTCCGTTCTCGTACTCTGTGGCACTTGTTCATCCTTCCCAGCGGCCAGCGACCATCGGATACCGGACTGACCGGTCGGGCCAATGTTTTGGGAGATTATTTTTATGTTTTTACGCCGATGCCGGGCACCATTAGCGAGTAGCGAGGGAGGGCCAGAGATCGGTTTGATGGAGGTTGTGGTTTCCTTGCTTGATTCCTTGCTCGAAACCCGTCGCGTGCCTCTGCGGGCAACAGATCGGTTGCCAGTTTAAACATTCTTTTCATTTTCTTCTTCACCTTCCTCCCGTTCAGGAAGGGGCAAGAAGGGGGCAAGGCGGAGTTAAAGATGAAATTCGATTTCGATCCCGGAACCGGAACCGACTTGAACTTTGTGCTGGCCGCAGAGTAAATACTATTTTGTAGGTTTAGTGAGCGAACGAGTCGAAGGAGTCGAGTCGAACAGCCATCATTTCGGTTCTGAGGGGCCACTGAGCTTCTTGGATGGTTGCAGGCAGACCAACCGGGTCCACCAACCGGGTTCTAGGTTGCTATGTGACCGTTTACCGGGTTGCCTGGAAGCCACTAAAAAAAAAAAAACCGTGGTGATGGTTTCATGAAATTCAATTTGGCGTTTAACAACCCACACGCCCGGACATTAGAGATTCGAAAACAGATTCACGAGCGCGCGGCGGAATCGGTTATGAAGAAGCGCCGCATGAATTTAATAACGAGGCATAATGACGCATATTTTATGTGGTTAAGCGAAACAATAAAAGTGCTAGAGCTGTTTGTGACTTCGTTTGTGACGTTGCTCCCGGGAGCTCTCCTTTCTGGGATTCGAACGTTGCGTAAATCATAAACAGCTTCTGGATGGAATAGCCCGAATAGCGAGCGAAAAAAACTGAAAGACGTCTTCATTAAGATATGAAAAAAACAGCACATTTTCTTCTCCACAACGTCCCACTACGCTTTCGATCAATCATCGAGAGGATGCACGGAGGGGGCATAGAAAAAAAAAACAGTTAAATTGTGTGGCAGTGAAGCGATCACTAGCCCATTTGCACGCCCGGTCGGCCGATAACGTGTGCTCCAAAATTGGACACGCTAATACCGTGGGACATATTTTATGTCTCTCCCGCCCGTCGAGCACAGCACTGCGGCTCGTTATGTACGCAACGCCTCACTGTAGTAATGGTGTTGCAATTCCATAAATCATGCGGCTTACTGTGAACGATCCCGGACGCCGTTTGCTGCCTTCGCCTCGAGCCACCATAATCGAGAAGCACCGGAGAAGCACCTACCGTGCACTATTAGAAACCGGGCAGGAAAATCTCAGTCACGATGAAAAAGGCAAAAAAAAATCTATGGAAAAAATACATAAACATTATCAACAAAAGATTTGTTATGCATGGAAAGGGGACAGGCAATAAGGGCGGAGAAAAAAAAAGCAGGAATACAACACCATCTTCTATCTTCGTGCCTCGTTTGCCGTCGTTCGCTGGTGTTACTCATGAAAATGAGCGAATATAAACATAAATTAATCCTGCATCTCGCACGCTCGTTCTGCGGCAGGATGTGCCGTACCGGGGCTGTTTCGTGCAGCATCGAAATGACTTTTCGATCAACCGTCCGTTCGCCGGACGGTCTCTCGGTGCGCTGCATGATATCTTTTCGGCAGCACTGGCTGGCGGCTGGAGTATAGCAGCGCGCCGTGACCCTACACACACGCTACACGCTCTCATAAAACTCATAAATAACCTACTCGAACATTATCGAAAAGACTGCAAAATTTATTGGCAACTTGATTTCGCCCGCACATAAAAGGAGCACGAGACTCGAGAGGTGGCAGCCTCCGTGGCAGCAGTAGCATAAGTGGGATTCTCGCATCGTTGTGCTACTGACCATGCCCGTAGTGAGCTCCGCATACGAACACGCTCATCGACGCAAAGCAATGGAATCGAACGAGCGGGGAAAACGGAATCTTTGCAGCATGGGAGGGAAAAAAAGAAACTCGCGACAAACTCCTGACAGAACTTTCCGTGTTTACGTGAATGTTGTACGAAATCGGGCGGGAAGGTTCGGGTGAGTGTGCGGTCCTGCGACACAAACATTACCAGCCAGTAGCTATTCAAAATGAAATCCCGAAAAAAAAACGGTGGTAAGATGAAGAAGGTGAGTAGAAGGAACATATGACAACATGCTCGTTATGTAACGTCGGAAAAAATATCCTTGGGAATGAAAATGATTTGTGTGGAGGAAGCGCAGCTTTCGTGGTCTCCAGCTTTTGCCGAACGATACAGCTTAGCGTGTGTATTTCAATGCGACGCTCATTATTATTGGAGAAGCAAGAAAACGTGATTGTTACATTGAAGATTTTCGGTATATCATACAACTAAACATAACATATAAATTTAATCAACTAACTATTAGTTTTTATCATTTTGCTGATCATTGAATTGTTAGAGTAGGAAGTAACATTCCGTGCGTGCCTTCACGATTTCAATACTTTTTGCGAGATGAAAGAACGATGTACATGAACGTACAGTGAAGCTTCATCCAGAAATTAACGAAGTGAAAGTTAATGGAAAATTTCCTTTCGGAAAACTAATCAATTTAGCATTTTGTGCACAAAGCAACAAAACCTAGAACGAAGTATTGTGACTGCATGAAGCGACCGCGGTTACGGCGATATTATAAAACAGATTGTGAGGTCCATTCCAGGAACATCTGCTTCCGAAACAACAACAACAACAACAAAAAGAAGCCAATAGACAAAGAACGCCGACCATGGCGCTCGGCAGTCGATACAAAATGGTTGAAATCATTACTATGGGTAAGGCAACAAATATTTTTCTCCGAATCGATGATGAAAAACAGAACGAAAGCCGCCGCTCTTGATTGACCATCGTTGGGTTCCCTGCGGTGCGGTTACCAGGAAATTTAAAAAAAAGGCCGGCCGGAAGGCCCGTTCTTGCCAACGGCCCTGCCGTGGATCGTTATAAAGCAATTTTCCCGAACCAGCAACAGTACCGGTCGTCCCGGTATGAGGTGCACCAGTCCGGGGGGGTTTTGCTCGATGAAATCGGGCTTCGCACCCTGTTGCTATAGCAACCCGGCAAGTGTCTCACAATGTGCCGGGCAGCTTTTTTTTCCTCGTATTTTTTCCTCCCTTTCTGGAGGGTTGCACGCGCGCGCTCATGAAGCTATAATTAAATCTGACTTCGTTCAATCTCACAAATCGCGCTAGCCAGAGTTCGGACACAGTACGTCGTTAATTTAAACTCGATTAGACTAATCCAATTATGATGAATTTCTGATAGCCGCGCGATAGTGGCGAGTCGGAGTTAGGAGTTGCCATTTTCGAGCTAATACTTTTCGAGTGCGCATCGAAGGATTTGAGCTGGAGCTGGATGGATTACTCAGCAGGTGGGTAACTATCGCTGTAACTTGAGTAAAGGCTTGAGTGTGCTGTGCACAATCGCTTAAATGGTTTCCATTAATGCATGCAGCGTGCTAATACATTTGGAAGGAATTGGATTTGCTGCGATTTTTGATAACCACAATACAGAGCATATCTATTACGAGGACATCAACTGTCAGATCTCATCCAAATGAAACCATCCTGCTGTTTATGGTCTTCAAAGAGAGCTCCGGTGCAAATAGAATCAATTGTCATTCCCTCGTCAAACCATCGCTATTTGCTGTTCGGCACTTCCTCAGACGATTTCCCAGAAACAGCTAATTAATACCAGAAATCAGGATCAGCGAGCGAGCGAGCGCTTCAAGTGCAGTCCACTCCACACATGCGTAACGCTCATCCGAGAGCAGAGAGAGAGAGAGTGCTGCCATTCCACCATATCGATTTATGCTCCACAGAATTATGCACACCTCGGTGCGTGCACCACCGATCCAGAACTAAAAGACCAGAACGCTGCTCAATGCTCAATTCCAGCAAATTCCTCTCTCTTCAAACATCTCGCCATCGGCGTTCCGCTACGTCGACCAAATTAAACGCCTGCATTCTGCTCAATAATGGTCGGACTGTAGCAGAGGGGGTGGGAGGTGCGGGGCTACAATCTGCTAAACGGAGGCCGCCGCTTGATTGATGCCAGCCAGACCAGCCGACCGACCGCGCATCAGACCGCGTGCGCTAGAAGACGTTCGATCGATTACCGGTCGGTTGACGCCTCGATGGTCCATCATCGACTCCATCCTCACACACCATCGCCTGCTGTTCTGCTTCAGATTCAGAGCTCGTGAAGGCGAGCAGCGTTTTCCGTTCTGGAGTTGTGAGCAGCTGCCAGAACGCGGAATCCACAGCAACCTGAGGGGGGGCGCTATCTATCTTCTGGCGCACTCCGAAAACTTCAAAGTCGTTACTTGGAAACGCCGCTAGGTCGATGTACTCTCGCCAAACACGAGACCCAATTTTCCGCCGAAAATATGTTGCTCGAGACGGTGCTTTCCCCTTGTTTTCCCGCCAGTTAATGCTGAACCTGAGATCACTTTCACTGGACTCATCTCGCCTTCCCGCGAACAACGAGAGAGAGAGAGAGAGAGAGTGCGCGAGTTTTCCGTCAACATAATATCCTCACCTTTTGCGAAACTCGTCAGCAAAAGGGAAGAAGCCCACCAGCCCTTACCAGGCGTTGTGAGGCCACATTCCATCAACATCGTTTTCATCTGATACTCTCAAGAACATCTTCTCGTGCAGATAAGAAAGAAGAGAGAGAGAGAGAGAGAGAGAGAGAGAGAGAGAGAGAGAGAGAGAGAGAAAGAGACTCCATCTCCTGTCTGCAGCTTCCCTCCCTGCAGCTCGGAAAAGCTTGTTGCAAACACAAACTGGAGAGAGCAGCAGAGAAAGGGGCTCCCAACCCCACTTCCACTCTTGCAGCACGCTTGGATGCCCGTAACCTCCTCCTTCTCCTTCTCCTTCCGGAAGCGACTCCATAATGGAAGAACAAAGCCAAGAGCATCGATGTGTATAATGTTACCGCGGGAAAAGCCAGGCCATCGCGCCCGACGAGGATAAGGTTCGGTTGCCTGACAACACCCGGGCTACTCTGACCTGACCGTGGAGAGGGAGCGCCCGACCTGGCACAGCGCAAGGAGTGGCTGGTGGTTTGTTTGTTTTCCGCGCGAAGAATCTTAACGGAGCGGATTGGCACGGAGCGGCCGGAAAAACCGGAACCGGGAACCGCATCATCTCGCAGTTGGAGCCATTGTAAGGAATGTTGCCGCGCGTACAATTGACTTGCTTGTTGTTGGGCTGGCTGGCTTCACTCGAGCCGCTCAACAGCGCGAGTTGTTTTATCAAACATTCTCAAAAGCCGCTCGCCGAAACCATCCTCGTTTCGCATTCTGTATCCGAAATTGTAGTTTTTGTCGAGGGGAGCGATGGTTGCTGGATCCAGAGGGAAGGTGAGGCAGCTGCTATCAGCAACGACCGTATCAGCCTTCATCAACGGCTGCCCTGCTCTGCCCTGTCAATGGAATGGAGTGTTGTGGCCCGCTCCCGAGGGTTTTGAATTACCTCATCTACCGATGGATCATTCTCCGAGCCCAAAAGCAGCATTCCACCCGAAAAAGGTATTTGTTTCACCCCGAGAGGTGCGGCAACGGAACTCATTAAATGAAATCATGCTTTGCGCCAGCGCCATACACATCTTTTGTTGTTGCCAAGCGACATTTTTCATTCCGCTACATTAAGATACCGCGCGTCACGTCAACGGAAGACCTTGTTATCTCCTTGCTGGCTCTTCACGGGGCTCTCCATTTATCAAATCAACAACATACAAAACGTTGCTACTGCTGCTTGTGTTGTTGGGTTAGAGGTTCTTCGTTCACTTGGGCGAGAAAATGTCGCGAAACTTTGTTTAGAGTGTTTTTACATTCACCGTGCAAACCGCGCTATGGTGTAGTGTAGTAGTTGCTGGTGCGCATACCAAGCGCAGTGGCAGCAACATTCCAAAACCAGCGACAATCCATCGGGGCGCATTGCATTTCAATTTCCATAACAACTTTCCATTCCATTCGCTTCCATTCACAACAATATGCCGAGTAGTACATAAGCAATTTTAATTAGAGACCTCAGTAACCTCTCTAGTTCCCTTTGGCCCCCTTTCTGCACTGCAATTAAGATCCTTGTTCGGGACATATTTACACCCACTTGCCCCACGCGAAGACGGTTCGCATAAGTATCGTTCCCGGGCTCGTTGCTTCGAGTGATGCCGGTGTCTTGACGGTGGAGAGCACTTTCGAATGGGAAGTTGCCGGCCAAAGTTGACAGAAAGTTTTCAACCCAACGGCTAGACTGTAGGAAATTCATTTCGTTGCCTCGTTGCCATGGACGCGACGGTCGTTTTGGGCTCTTTGACCACGCTACGGCCGGCTACGGTGTCAAATGGTGCCGGTCAGCCGGAAGAGGAACGACATTTAAAAGACATCTCCTCAACATGGGAAAGGGGTGAACCAAATCAACAACTTGGAAGTTGGTCATTGCAGCCCTTTGATCTAACTCAAGGACACATCAGACAACGAGCGTCATTCGCCCGGACGACCCTTGAAATGTCTCTCATTTGCTCCACAGTTCAGGAAGGCGAAGAGCATCCAATTCATTTAACAACTTCCCACGACATGAACACTCTCCTCGTCATCGTCGTCGTCGTCGTCGTCATCGTAAGTGCAGTCGTGGGGTGATGTTATGTAAATTGAAACTAAACTATTGCCTTCATAATGCACCAACCAACCCGAAACGTAGGCCCCGGAAGATGACGGCCAAGCATAGCCAAGCGTTCCTGCGCCCATCCTGCGGTCATCCGGGGAACGTATCGACCGACCGCAAAACCGACAGTGGATTCCCCAAGAACCGATTGCAAGAAAGAAGAACTCCAGAACAGCACCAGCACGGTATGAGCCCATGAGGCATTTTCCACCCTGAATACGGAACGCATTATTATCAACTTAAGCAAGGGCGAAGGGAAGAAAGGTCCGGTTCCCGGAGGGGCTGTCGAAAAGTCGGTCAGAAGGGGCGGACGTTGGGTGCAATATTTCGACGCATTCGACTCCGAGTCTCTCCATCGTCGCTTCCGAGTTCTTTTCGCCTTTTTCGTGTATGTTGCATTTCGTTGTCTTCATCGAGGAAATGCGGCGACCAAGTGGCACACTACTGCAGGTTCGCTTGATCACTTTCTGCGTCTCCCGGTTCCAGGCTGCCGGAACCAGTCTGTCCTACTGGAGTCAAGGGATGTGGTGTGCTTCACTGTTCCAGCATCAAAGAAGCATGCAAGCATGAATCCACCCGAGATCGCCAGCATAGAGGTGCGGTGCGTGCTGCAATGTTCGATGGTGCCAACGTTTGTGTATTCAAATGTTATGCTAAAATATTTAAATCTTTCGCACGCTTTGCCTCTCGCTATCTCTCTCTTTCTCGCTCTATGGTTTAAGATGATGGTTTCCTCTCGTGTACGGTCGAGGTGGTGACCTCGGACCTGCCTGCATTGCTGACACCCAGAGATGCCCTACATCCAGGGATCATCACTTCAGCCGTATCCAGACAGGGTTTCGGCCGGCGAATGGACAGCCAGCATCGGCTGGAGTGAAGTGTTTTGCATAAACCCAGCAACTTTTGACTACTGACTGACATTTACACGCATACACTCACGCACACACACACACATGCGGGAACGCACACAAGCAACGAAAGAGCGTCCTTGTTTTAGGCGATTGCTGAGATGATTGCTGCTGACCTTCCTCCGTTGGTCCTTTGTGTGCATCCAAAGACAAAGTTGGCTGCTGGATGCTTCACACACACACACTCACTCTCTCTTTCTTTCTCTCTCACTCTCTGTTTTGTCCTTTCCTTCACACACACACACAGGCACACCTCTCCGGAATCCATTATGAAGCCGTTGTTTTAATTGAATTTGTTGAAATTTGCATAGTATTGTTTAGTTTATTATGCCGTATAATTGTCTGTGTGTGTCTGTGTGTCGGTGTGTGTGTGTGTTCGGCAGAGGTATAAGCAGCCCTACCCTGAAAAAGGTAGTCCACAAGCGAGAGGCCAAATGCCTAGACCACCACCTCTAGAGGCCTATTTGGTAGACGTTCGGACAGAGGAAATGACGGTCGCCGGGGAAGGAATGCGGGATGTGAATACATTTCCCTCCTCCTTCCGGTTTTGAACCTTGTGACCCTCGTTAGAACCACGTCGGTCAGTCGTGAGCCTCACTATTTTCCATCCATTTTTCTTCGCTTCTCTTTTATGCTTTTTCCATTTTTTTTCACTTCTGTCGCTTCGTTTGTGGCTCCCCCCGGGGGAGGATCGAATTGAGGACCGAAATTTCTCAATTCGCCCAACGGAGCGTAGCGGCTACTTTGTCCAATTTTCGCTCCGAAACGCCGAAGGGCCACCGCGGCCTTTGGAGTCCTTTGGCACCTTTTGACAAACTCTGGCGCTTCTCGCAAACGCAACGTCGAGTCCTCGGCCAGTGCCAGTCGGTGAGGTGAGGACGGGTCCAGAGACCTCCGTCATTCGGACCTTCCACCCACCCACCCACCCCCCACCCTTGCTGAGCACACGACATGATAATGTCAGATGTGACTTTTGATGAAGGACCGAGGAACTGTGGACCAGGCTTCTTCCGGTATCTGTTTCTTTTTTTTTTTAATGGTGAGGCGGACGTGCAACAAGCGAAAACCTTTGGCCACGACCTCCCATCTCTCGGTCCCGGAGGCCAGGCTGTTGTCGCCAGGCGCTGCCGCCGGTGACAGTATTACGGGAAAAATGATTGATGGTGATGAACATTGCACAACGCACGACGCTGACGTGCGGACGATGGACGCACCGGACCAGGCCCAGGACCAGGGTACGTAATTAACGTAATGAGGTTCCGAGTTGTCCGGTGGCTGGCTTTTTCGGTTGGAGGCTGGAGACAAGCGGACACAAACACACACACACAGCGGGAAATGGAACCTGGTTGTTGGCCATGATGGATTACGGGGCGCGCTGCTGTGCTTCGGTCGGTCTGTTGCCGTCTGGGGCCAAAGATGAATGATCCCGCTTCCCAGCCCCGGCCCCTATAGTCCTAGGACTGGCCAAGCGGCTTTCTAATTGCTGACGGTTCATTCGACCACACGAGTCGCGCATGACTTTAGGGGTTTGGTGGTGGTGGTGGTGGTGAGGAAAGCCAAAACGCGGCCGCGATAAGAACATTCGGGATATTCGGGCGGGGGGTTGATTGATTGTGACCAGCTGGTGGCCATGGCTGGAAGGGGAGCAATCGGTTTGAAGCTTTTAGTGCCCCCACCCCTCCAAAAAGGGACCCCAAAGAGAACATCAACAAGTCTTATCGATCCGACGTAAAAGCTTCAATATGCTAGTGGTGGTGATGGTCTGACGGAACTTTGCTTTTCGCGAAATTGATGCGCGATGAAATTGCTTTCTCCGATCCGACGTTCCACTTACATTATCGGTTGAGCAGCAATCAATTTTGCTGAGTTTTCCAAACAGTCTTAAAGGCGCTTCAGAAACTGTTATCGGTTAAAGCATAATTTCACTGTTTTTTACTGTAATAAAAAAGCATAACAGGTGGGTCAAGAAGACATATAGATGGCGACATCAATTGGGTATTCTTATGATTTTTCGATCATGAGCTGTGTCAAAATGTGATGTAATTGGAACTATACTCTAAAAAAATATAGTGGTTAAAGTGAAGCTTCTTTTGCAATTGTAAAAAAATGATTTTCGTACGATGATAAAACATGGTTTTCTTATAAGCAAAAACACTTTTCAACCTCAGAAATGGCTTAAAAAACGTTTCATGGACTCTTCTTCTTCAAAACGAACTATTTGTCGGCAGGTCGGCCTACTGAGGTAGTGCTACTACCGAAAACACAACAAAAAATATCGAAAATTATGATGGGTGACCGCAAAATGAAAGTGCGCGAGAAAGCTAAGAGAGTGAACTTATCAACTGATAGTCCATTTACTATTTTTGTTTTCGAAAATGGGTTTTTTTCCAAACGGCTGCCGCAATGGAAGAAAATCGTTAGTTTTAGTTAGACAAATTGCTCAGACAGAAATTTTTGCAAAACATTTTGGCAGGGCATTGGAATGAATGGAATCGCTGCCAAAAGAAACTACTTTGATGAATAAATATGAATAAATAAATATGAAATCTTTAAAAAAAAAATCGTTTTCCTTTGTTAGCCCAAATACTTCTTGACCCGCCTGTTAAGCATAAGCAGGCTACTTGATGACTTCAAGCACTTTTTCGTCGAAAGAGCGACCAGGAATGGATTGTAAAGAGAGTGTATGCTTCGAGTAATTAGTCACTTTTAACCAAATTACGTTAATCGTGTGGAGTCTTTTACAACAACCCGAGTGTCAGCGCAATGATGTGACTCATCTACCATGATCTACATGCAGCACGCTGCTCACACACACACACACACACACACAGACGTTCAGAAACTGCCACAAAATTCACTCATTTCAGTGCGAGCCTTTGCACTCCGCCAACGGCTTCAATCAGCTTCATGCCCGAACCGTGGCCGAAAAGTTTCCGCCGGAACGGAAAACCGAGCAGCATCCGATTTGGCTTCCGGCTCGCCCTCGTCATGCCGAGGCCAAGGAGCCGGCCCCAAAAGCCCCCGACGGCTAATTGCAGATTAAAATGAATGTTTTATCAGCGCGACCAGCACCGTCGCCGTCGTCGTCGTCCTCGTCGCCATTTTGTGCCAAGCCCCTCTTTAAGAATCAGTCCGGACAGTCGGTTCGAGGTCGCATGCAGATTCCATCGTTGCCAGCAGTAGCAGCAGCCAGAGTTCGTTTGGTAGGGCAGTGCGGCAGAGTTTAGCAAGGAAAAAGTTTTCCACCGGCATTCATTAGCCGTCACGGGCCGTCCCCTTGAGTCACCGGATTCCACCGGTACGCCTCGGGGCACACGAGCATTCCGCTCGCGCATTCGCTCCCAACCCCGGCCCCACATACAATCAGACAAGCTCGAAACGAAATGAGTAAAATAAATAAACGTATAACTTTCCAAAAACGCCCGTACGACGGAGTTGTTTGGCCCGGGCCGGGCACAACTCGGGCTCGTCATCGTCGTTCGTTCGGTCGTTCGTTCGTTTACCGCCGACAACATTGCCAACAAGATTGGCTGAGACACACTAATGATATGCTTTACAGCCGGTGCTTGGAGCGTCCGGGGACAGGGGAGTCGCATTTCTCACAATTTCTTGTCACCAACACACACACACGCGCGCGCGCACACTGACTGACTGACTCGCCGAGGTGACCAAGGTCTCCGGGGTCAAGTTTTACGGCTTCGCCGGCAAATCGTAAAATGCGTCAAAGTTTTGTTCGCACCCATCCCCCGTCCCCCTTCCGGAGATTGCAAAGAGAGGTGCCCGGCTGTACTGTACTGTAGCGCCCCGAGTGACACGAGTGACGAACGGACTGCTGCTGGTCTGCAATCTGGCTTGACCAAGCACGGCATCAGAGAGATCATCTCCCCGGAGACTTTATCCAGCACAACCATCACTGCAGCATACCAACGGGGAGGCTTTTTAGTTGATTGTCCACACCAGAATGGTCAGAAAGCGAGGTTTTGGGGATGAAGTTTTTACGAGCACGTCCGAGTGAGTGTGCAAGTGACACTTGCATGTCAGCGATCGTGCCGCGATCATTGTTATAATTTGCAAAGCAAAACTCCCTTGGAATGCATAAAACGCGCGTCTGTGTGTGTGTGTTTTACTGAGGCGTGGTTGAGGACCCGAGAGAAACTGTAGAAAGATTTAGAAGATATTTTGCTGCTGACCATGTCATGAATTCTTAATATAAATTACTGTTTAGTAATGCTAGATGCATTTGTAATGACGCTGCTCAAGCGATCCCTTGTTAGTGGCTTGCATCTCGCAACAGTGTGCGTGTTACAAGATGAATATTGAAACAATAAATTGGAAAACAATACACTCGTTAGGGAGTTTCTACACAAGCAGATAACTTTCGATGCGTTATCGATAGTTTTATAGTCTAACGAAATGTAAAAGAAATTAAAAATGCTTGGTGCTTGTATAGACATTTGTCATAGCGAAACGAAAATAGCCTACTATAGCTCAATTTTCAACCTAATTTTTAATTATTTCAAATGCATGAACCATTACTTTATGCAAAAGCCATAAAACATTGCATGCACTCTTCCTTAGCAGCCAGTGGCCAATGTTTTATGATTTTCCATAGCTGCTGATTTTCCATAATCCTACAGCAAGTGCATGATTGAACGTCTAGGTTTGAGAATGAGATACAGTTTATCAGCATCTCTAGCCCTCGAAGCTCATATCAATCATACCAAGCCCTATCTCATCTACACTCCATTGTTACGACAGTCAATCTGGAGTGATATTGACACGGATTAGATAAGACTTGAGATCGTCCAGTGCTTGGGTGGAGTCTTGTTTCGAATGGAAATCCTAGACGAGCTCCTTTGCTTAGAGCCATGCTTACATCATCACACTTCAGCAGGCTCTTGAGAAACTGTGCCTGTAGGAAACAATACACCCAACTAGTAGTGACCCAGTATGGGCCAACCGCGTGAAGAAACTCATCTGTCGACATGTGGTTAGTGGGGTTTACGGTGCCTACCTGGCGTATTAGTATCATCATCGTAACGCACACTTGCGTGTATTGCTTAGCAAACCTCGGTTCGGTTCGGTTCGGTTCGGTTTACTGTTACACATCTCTGTCACTGTCTGTCCAGCGCAGTCCAGCGCCAGTTTTGCCAGGACATGAGAGCTCTTCTTTATCCGCTTGGGAGTGAAACAATTTTCAACAAATTTTAAACAGAGCAGAAAAGCAGAAACCATCAGCAGGAACATAATCCGAGCCGAGTGTCGGTATCCGATATCAAGGGGCAGAGCAGATATCCTTTGCTCCCGGTCTAGTTGCCTTCGACAGACAAACCGAGAGGGCCGTAAAGGGCTACGGGGGTACCGTTGCGGTTGGGCTGTGAGCTGTGGTCTGGGACCGGAAATCGTAAATTCATCCAAAACGGGAAGTGAGTGCCCAGTTGTGTCAGCTAACTCGTGCCATCCGGTGACGACATCAGACGACATACACACACGGACACACACAGTTCCCAGTGTCCTTGTGGCGAGCGATGCCTCCCCGTTTTGCCATCCATCCAGCACGGGATGACAAAATAGTTTTGCTCGTTTCGTTGTGGTTTCGATTCGGTTTTCATAAGACATCTGCCCAGGAGGGAAAGGAGGACATCCGCTAGGAAGAGGCTATTGGATGGTACGACCTCTTTCACTAACACATCGGAAGATGGTGCCGTGTGCCTGAAGTGAAGTGGATTGCCGAAGGGCTTTTGTGCGAAACCACTTAGCCGTTTGAAAATTCATCAATAGTTGTCTCTCAGACGCAACGGAGTCAAGCAAAGGCGACACATACACACACACACACACATACGAGCGCATTAGGAAGAATGTGTTCACGGTTCAGTAGCCAGACAGAGCAACGGTCCTCCGTCCACTACATCCATCATTGGATTATGAGATTAAAACTTTTCTTACTTCTAAATTGATTTATGATAAAACTTGTACGGGCAGGAGGAAGCAGCAGAGGATATGCATAAGGACTGGGGCCTCGAGAGGCAAGCATGGAAGCAAGCAATGCCAGCACAACGTTTGTAATTGATGTTCGTGCTTGAAAGTCGATAAGGCTGCACGGAGCTCCAACCGACGAGATGCATCGATATGACACACGGATGCTGGGTGTGAGGTAATACTACTTCTGCATAGATAAAAGCACCTCTTGTCGTAGACTGTAGATAGCGAGGCAGATTACATCGGGTCGTCGGACTGCCCAAAGGGATAACCAGCATGCATCGTCGTGCCAGATAAGCCAGATCGTTTCAAAACGAAACGTTTTGAAAAGGGGTTGTCATTATCAGTGGGATTCGAATGGGACTCTTTGCGGATTCGATTACTCAAAACATCTTGACCGTCAATATGTAGTGCGGATCCGGAGAGCCGCAACGGTTGGTTCAATTACGGATTGTAAATGGAGATGCTCGAGGCCTTCTTCTTTTTCTGGGAAACCGAATTCCCATCTGGATTAAGATGATCATCGTTTGTTCACTCGACTCCGAGACTTCTTAAACATATGGATAACTCCCAGGAAATTACTTAACTTCGATGCCGGTGTCATCGTGCTACGACTGTGGGAAACATTAAAGCGCAGCACCATCTCCATCTTGCGATCTTGTGGAAGGCATCATTTCAAGAGTCTTACGTTACGGACCGTGGACCAGCATGTCGTCGTAAAACCCCGTAACCTCGTGCGCTTATCGGATTTGATGTACCAGAAAAGCCACAAAATGCTCATCGACCTCCATCGTCGTCGTCGTCGTCGTCGTCGCGCGGTGCGTTGCGTTTGCGAAATGAACTCGTTACGATTTGCTGCCACCACTACAAACCGGTAACGAGCCAGGCCAGACCATTCGATTTCCCATCACCCATCGTGCCCAGTACCCAGTGCCCTCGACCTCCCAAAATCACGCCACCGCGAGGTCCACACAGGCGCTGGTTGGTGGCACAAGCAAGCCGAGAGGAACCGACTGGAACCGACCGAAATGGTTCATCGTTACGGAGGTTTTATGAGCCCATAGATGGGCTCAAGGCAGCTCCCAGGCAACGCTAAGTAGACTACGGGGGCTGCCAGGGTAGGGGATGTGTAAGAAGAGGAGATCATCCACCCGCACCCACAGCCCGCGGTTGATCGATTTTGATTCCACGCGGAAACAACATAATGGAGCACAACATCTTTTACTTCATTTGGCACCCAACGGCCGATGGATGGATGGATGGCAGAGGACCCCGAGGAGTGGTGAGTTTGCATTTTGCTTTGTCCTGTGTGGGGGAGGGGTTCAAGTGATATTGTTTGGCGCAGGAAATGGTGTGCTTCAGGCTTCTTCGGGGTTCGAGAAGTTCATCAACCATCAAGGGCCATAAATTAATGAAGCAATGGTGCTGGTTTCCCGGGAGTGCGCCCGGGAGTTTATTGCATAAGCTGCTCCTCATAACTCTCCCTGCATTGCATACCCAACGAGCTGAGTTTGCTGCCAAATCATACGTTCCTCGTTTCCTTCGGTCCCGTATGCTTGTTGTTGAAGAGAGAAACCCAATTTTCGGTTCGGGACCCTTTACTACCGACACGTAGCGGTGTGTTGGTGGATGGTGGACCATTTCATGTGCCATGTCTGGCCTTGCCTTGACTTCCATCGTGCACTTCGTGTTGTTCGCTTCAAGGTGCACCACCAAGTTGTTCACTCAATTTTCAGTGAAATCAACATCACCGGCTCCGGATCGGGATTTTGAAACAGTCGCTCTCTGGTCTGGCAGCTCAACAGCCAGCACTTCTTTTGATCCGAACGTCTAGCGCCATTGCTAGACACTGGCACGGTGCCCAACTGAGGGGTTTGCTTTTGTTGCGATGCTGCCAAAGAACGATTTACGTTTATGGCAAGCCCGGCCCGGGAAGCTGATGAAAGCAAATCCCACTACAGCCGTCCGGGAACAAAATGTATTTCCACTCTCGCTTCGGTCGGTCCGGTCCATTCTCTCAACACGACTCGACTCCAGGGTCCGGGGTGGAAAGCATTAATTGTTTCTACATGGCCAGTACAACCATCTGGCAATGCCACTTGATAGCTACACAGGATTCGAAATATGTCTCCTTAGGGGAGAATCGCATGCATGCATGCCCAGGACCCAAAAAAACCATGCACCGAGGCCAACGTCTCGGTTTCTGGAGTCTAACGTGGACATTACTTCACAGCCACAATGCGGGTGCAATGTTTGCAAGCAAGAACCCAAGCGCAAGAGCCCATTTCACGACACAAGACACGGTTCCAACGGATGGTTGGCAAAAATTTGGGTGAAAATTTTACGAATTGCGAAGGACAGGAATTTGGCCCGACTCCACTGGTGCACTGACATCGTGATGTTTCTGATGTTCACTTTCTTCAAGGGATGCTTTCTCGGTTGCCATTCCGTACTCTCTCTTTCTCTCGCTCTCTTTTTGTCGTGGCTCTAGGGACCCGGGGACCAAGCTTTATGGTCCCTCACAGACATGTGTACTGTTTTATTGCCCTTTTGTTGCCACTGTTGCTGCCAGCGAATCAGCGCGCGTGAAATGGCTCTTTGGACCACTCGCTCCGGCTGTAATGGAGACGCCTGGTCGATGGAGGCGCCTGGAATGGCGAGCGAAAAATTGTGGGGGGCGGATAGAATTTACGAGTGCACTCTTGGCACTCATTTCCGGACTTTATCAGCATTTTAATGTCCGACAATTGTAAAATACATTTAAAGGCACTTCTCTTTCGGGGCCGCCAGTCCGCTCGCACCGTATGCTAATGTATGCCGCATGATGGAGGCGCCTGGTAGAGTGGTAGAGACTTTCGTTTCAAGTGTCGCGACTTAGCACCGATGGCAAGTAGCAAGTAAAAATAATATGGTACGGTACCTTCTCCATGTCTAATGATACGATGCAAGTAGTTTATTTGCATTTAAAAACTTCCCTCTTTTTTTTCAAATTACTCCTTAGCGTTAAGGAACTTACCATCTTTAACGCTCGCGGAATACTGCACTATTAATAACAGCACCAGTCCACCGAGCTGCAGCATGATTGTAGGCTCCATTGTCAGGCGAACGCGTTGGCAATTGGCACTTTGGCCACTTCAGTCTCGCTCGCGCTATATAATCCGTCACGTACAAGCGAATCACGCACGTTGCACGTTTGGCTTTAATTTTTAAACAATTTCCGTGTGTCGTTGCCGGCGGCACACGTCATCACCGGAAACCGGGGGTTGCGCCAAAGCTGGTTGTCACGTACACATGACCACATTTATGCACACAAACACACGCGTGCACACTGTTTGTTTTCTTCTGTCGAGGAAGCGAGTCTTTCGTTGGGGGGAGGGTTTTCCGTTTGCCACTTCCAGTGGTCGGGGTTTACACTACACTTCGCTCTTGGCTGCTGCTTTGGCTGCTTGTCACCCGAAAAGCTAAACAGCTTTCATCATTCGTATTACGGCAGCACACGGCAAACCGGGGGGTTTTCGCATCGGGATCAGCTGGCAGTAGCGCTGCAGCAATGGCTGGTGCTCAACGGGAACGCCACCGAGCAGCTGAGTGAGCGAAAAGAAAAGCGACACCAACACACGTCCACCACAAATTCATCGATCAACCCGTGGGTTGCTGCCCGTTGTGAAAGCTAATTTATAACTCTGCAGCAGCAGCAGCATCGGCAGCATCGGCAGCAACCTTCACCAGCACATGACAAACCCTTTCATGCTTTAGCTCGTTCCGCTCTTGCCTCCTCCCGGCCACCGAAAGCACTTGTGCCATTGCAGAGCAGAGCAGATGAAGCGTGAAAGGAGGGAGCGGCAAAAGGGAAACGAACGCGAAGCGGAAACGGAAACGTTAACACACAGCGGCACAACACACACAGAAACACACAGAAAAACGCTCGCTCACACTGTTACACTGGCACGTGGGCTCTGGAAATGCTCTTAAACAGCACAAACAGCCAAAACACACACACACAGAGACACACCGAGACACACGATCACTGCACTTGGAATTCACACTTCCGTGGATTGCTATTGGTTGTGGCTGCTGGCGGCCACGCTGGCCATGCTGGCATGGAACTGCTTACCGGTGCCTTATTTCTGGTGGGAACGGGTGTTTCCGTTAAATCACTCTTCCCGCCGACGGCGCTCACCATCACCGCCTTCCGTTCCGGAACATTTCCCATTCCCATTCGTTTCGCGTACAATCACTGTCACCGACGGCACCGATGATGGCGTCTGCTCGGAATCGAACCGTACCGAATCGATCGCACCGTACCGACGGCACCAGACCGTCATTGGTTTTTGGGTTTTTCGAAATCAAAACTTCAACTTCAACTCACTCCACGCTGTTCATGCTTGATGTGACGATGATGCAAGCAAACGAGTGGCCACCGTTCGGCCAAGGAGCGCGGAAAACCGTGGACTGCTTGCTTGCTTTCCTTTCAGTCTGCCGCGCACCACGCGGTATTGATCATATTGGAATGCTGATTTCGATTTTTCACATTGAAACATGAAACACTGACAGGCGCTCACGTTACTAGCCGGGATGAGCCGGTGTTCTTACTGTTCTGCCCGTCGTCGGATGTCGTAGCATGCCCGGTGGCACCGGAACCATATTCCTGAGCTAGTGCTGTAACGATACACAAAAGGAAACCGTTGTAGAAAGTGTGCATCAGGCGCCAGGCGCTTTTCCCCCGTTTGTAATGTTCCTGAAAGTGAAAAGCCGTGGCCACACGGGGCGAAAACTCTAGCGCAAACGAAAAAATTAATGCCAAAACGTTTACGCTTGCCGTTTACATGCTGTCAAACGATTATTGGTCCGTGGAGCGTAAAACCTAGCGTAAAAGCTTTTTGCAAACGGTAGGGCTCACAATATGTTCTTTTTGTGGTTTACATCGACAGTGAGTGATCATTGCTAGTGTATTCAATCCTTTTCTTCAAAAAAACGATTTTAATTTCCTCAACCCGGCCATGTAAACATATCGAAGCGCAAAAGTTTTGGCATTAATTTTTTCGTTTGCGCTAGAGTTTTCGCCCCGTGTGGCCACGGCTAAAAGCTTTGCCGTGCTGAAAAGATTATCATCATCCCGTCCTAAGCACACATACACACACATGTGGCACGTACAGCGTTCTGCTTAACAGATTACCGATCGCGTTATACGGTTCATTGGTTTTTGGCGATGTGTGCTGCTGATGGCTGACAAATTGATTCCTGTTTCTAAGCACATCGTATCGGTATTACTCGCAAGCGGTTCGGTGTCGTACGCTTCTGGCATGCTGCACCTGGCATGAAACATTTTCAAACACACACACACACACACACACTCACATGAAACACGGCAGCTGGAAAAATGGAAGTTTTAATCTAAATAATTCATGCTCGCGGTACGGTAAACAGTTCAGTACAGTCCGGTCTGGTGCGGTGCACACAGACATCGAAGCAAGGTAAGCGAAACCACGTGCTGAAATGGTCACGTCGGGCGGCGCAATGTTGAGCAATACAATAGGACACCATTTCCGCAATGGGCTACAGTAATCGCTATGATTACAAATCGTCCCGGTTCGTTCCCGTTTTTTTTTGTTGTTGGTGGGTTCTGCCAGGGGTGCTAGAAGGAATTAAATAGAGAGAGAGAGAGAGAGAGCGCGCATGAGAGAGAGAGCGCGCATGAGAGAGGGAGCATTGTTGGCCCAATTTTCTATTGTACGATGCTAATGTAGAAAGGCACAGGATGGTGCCTAAAAAATACCACCACCGTCCGGCGTACGGGCACATTGTGTTTGGCTATTGTTGAGGCATAAAAATAAACACCAACTCAATTGCCAAAAGCGGGCGCCCCGGGGACCAGGACCCGCTGCTCCGCTGTCCGCGCCAGTTAGTTTAGTCCGCACGCGATGCTGCTGCTGCTGCTGTTGCGATGGAGCTGGCACTCTGTGAGTGGAGTGTGAAGTTGCTCGGCCTCCTCTTTTTTTATTGTTAATAATTTAACCATTCTCCAAAGCAAAAAAAAGAACCGTTCCCCGTGATGTGAAGCAAAAGAAGAAGCGGGACGCCAGTGCTACACCATCACGTTCGTGAGCTGGAAAAACATGATTTTTTTCCCCGGGTTTTCGTTTTCAACGTTGTCCGTTTTCAGTGCGTGGATACCGCGTTCCGGCAGTGTTGCCAAAGGCAGACATTGGGCGGCGTTGCTCTTCTTTCAACGCTTTAGCTCTACCAGCTGCCGGTGGCAATTTAAAATGTTACGATAAGTGACACCTTATTAACACCATAAGCCGATATGGCGGGTTTTTGTAGAATATGTTTCTGACTTAACGATAATAACTGCTCATACGGCTGCTGATAGGTGAATGCGTTTGGAACGTTTTGTGAAATGTCATAATGAGAAACAATGCTTTTAATACTGCCGTGAGTGATTGTTCACGTTTCACAAGAATTTGGCTATTCTTGATCATCGATGGTGAACCGATGATGAATTGATTGAAAATCATTATTTGCGTTAATTGGCCACGTTTAAAACCCTCATAGTTTAAAAACGCTTTTTACTCTGCTATTTGCTGTTGGTGCCATGTTCAATATTTCTTCTAGTGAAGGTTCCTTTTAAGAGCAGTCCGATAGTACTGTAAGTAATATCGTAAGTAATCGATAGCCCAACGTATTGTAAAAATTCGTTACCTTGTTCCTTATACATTAACTCTACATTAAGTTAATATTTGCTCGTTCTTATGTATGTTTATAAAAAAAATTTCTTAAGTTGTCAGTATCTCTGGTTTGCTAAATATTCACTTTTTCAAACCTCTGGTAAATGTTCACTTTTTTAAGATATATTTAAAAGCATGCAATTAGCATAAATCGAATGGTTATATATTTGCTGTAAAACTAATGGATTCGAGATCCGGAACAAATATTTTTTTTAACCAAGTTGTACTATGTAACTTGGTCTACAGGTCAAAAAGGAGGAAAAATCCGAAAGACGTTTAGTCTTAAATTCACCTATCAACTATTATAATAACTACAGTAGTTGAAAGACATTACAATTCGTTAGTCATGCAAGCATCAAATATCATATCATGCATAATCGATAAGTATTCGTTACTTTGCATTGACGGCAATGGTGCTATCAACGGATCGGATAAATTTCAATTACTACCCAATAATCTCCATGCTAATAAATTACTTTAAATCCCGGTGAAAAAGTACTACCTTTCCTTTATGGTGGTTTGTGGTTTTCCAAAACGTAAACCCATAAAACCTCGAGATCAATGATTGGTCCCGTGAGATGGAAACCCAAACCATCAGAACTGTCTCGAATGGTTAGAATCAATTATCTCAAGACCGCAAACGAAGGCACACACACACCATCGGACCACCATTTCAGCGCACCATTCCTCCTCCAGCGACACACCGGACCGATGGTCGAGCAAATTGTACAATTGGCATGTCGACGACGACGACGACGACGATGGGCCCCGGGGCTGATAGATTTGTGGTTTTCTCGGGTGCCATCAAAACCAATCATTTGCACCATCCCTTTAGCCCCCCGGGGAGGATTCAAGTTTCGAGAGTCTTTAACCGAATCAAAATCAACCATCACCGAACGCCGGGGCCGGCTACAAAATATGCTGACCGTCACGGTTGCGGCCTTCCCTCTGCGTGGCATGCTATTGCTGGTACTACAGCTACAACGCAAAGGAGTCGCCACGCCTCACCGCCTGCTGTGGTCTCACCGTTTTTCTTGCATTTCAATCTTGAACCCCATCGGTCGAAGCAACGACGACGACGATGATGATGACAACCGTAACTCGCGGTCGCCCACCCCCCGGGGCGTCGCGAACGGATTAAACAGTCCGGGCCTCACTCACGGACGCCTTTTGTTGTCATCAAAGTTTTGCGACCAGCAACCAGACGGGCACACAGACGAACGCTCGTTCGCGAATCATTTGCTCGCGTGCGTCGTCGGTCGGTCTCCAAGCTCTAATCCCCGTCCGGCTACCGCTACCGTGGTTCCGGTTCCGGTATTACCAGGGCATTGTTTTTGTTTTTTGGGGTTGGTTTTTTGCACCGAAGTTTTGCGTGAAATCAGCAACCGAAAGTCGAGCCACGGCGCCTAGTGCCACCATTGTTGCCGGCGAATCGGGCGCATCGAGCTGCCTCTCTAGGCGGTATCGGCGGTTTGCGGTGTGGCCCATCATCAGCACCATCATCGGCCTGAGCTCTATCTGCTGGATGTTGCTCGATCTCGAAAGATAGAAAGAGAGAAAGAGAGAGAGAGAGAGAGAGAGAGAGAGAGAGAGAGAGAGAGAGAGAACGAGAGCGAGCGAGAGAGCGAGAGAGAGCATCACGCGAAGCCTTTTATGATACTTTTCCATGGCGTCCGGACCATTCGGAGTAGCGTTGCCCACCAACCTTGGGACCGCATCGCATCGCCGTCGTTCCGTCGTTAACCGGAACGAACGCGAAATGGCACCGGGAATGTAGAGCACTTTTCGCGCTTTTCCGCTCGAAGCATCGCAGCCTGCGTGGTCGTTGTGGTGACACATTTTTTCCACCTTCCTTCTGGCCATTTTAACTCACACACACATTAAACCAAACCACCCAACCGCAAGGACTAGAAACAGCGAGCGATAGCGAGAAAATGAGCCGAACGGGAGTCCAAAACCGCGCGAGAATGCACGACGAGGAAAACATCTCATTTACCCAGTGCCCAGTGCCAGTGCCAGTGGATTGCAAATTACCAGTCGTGGCCACATTCTCGAGCGGATCGTGGTTGTCATGGTTGAGCCAAGCCGGCGGTAGAGAGGTTTGGTGTGGATCTCCGCGAAGGCAATCCACGCGTCGACGCGCTAACAGCGAGCCCAAGCCGCAACAAACCACACCAGACCAGAACAAAGGCTAATATGTTCGTCTGCGTGCAGCATGAAGCATCATCATTCTTGCTGAGGCGGCTTGCAAAAAGCTGTCAGCTTAGCGCTCAACGCTCTGACACTGACGGCGGTGATGATGATGATGGTGACGAGCGTGTGCAGCTTGATCATCGAAGCATCGAAGCGTAGATATGGTTGTTGTCGTCGTTCCGTTGTTTAGTTACCACTTGAACGTTGCCGGATACAATTTTCCATAAATTTACGTCACAAACTGAGCTCGCACAGGAGAAGGACGACAGCACGAGCCATGATTTATCCGCGTGTGGTTCTTCTCAGAATCCCGAGCGCACGTTTCGCTTTCTTTACCAGCAGCTTCAATGGCAACCCGGGACGCCATTTGTGTGAAAATGCCCGCCAAACATAAGAAGAAAAGCCGTTGGTTGAGGCACACGCGCACACTCTCTCGCGAGTATCCTTAATGAAGGGCCACACCACAAGGCGACCACAAACGCGTGACGGATGCCACAGCATTATGTAGCCCATTCACCGCTCAGGGGGTGGCGAAGAAACTTTTTCGGTTTTAAACGAAAAATCGTGTCAAAAGGATGTCTAAATTTGAAGCCTGCTATTGTTTGTGACTGACACAATGGTGATGGCACACCACGAGTGGGCACCAAACACACACACACAATAGCAACAACATCAACAGACGGTTGGTGAATGGGAACCCGGGAATCCGCCTAATGGAGCATAATCTGCGGGAATCCTTTTGTCCTGCGGGGTGTTTGTCTTCGAGCAACGAGCAGCGAGCAGCGCTGCTTATCAGTATTGACTAGCTCCACTTTTTGAAACCCCCGAAACGCCTTATCATTGGGCATTTGGGCTAGCCTTCCGAACGCGAGAAGAATTCGTAATTTTCCGTTCCCTAAAAAGTCTCTCTAACCAACCAACCAACTCGGCGCAACGTCGCCAAGGAAGCGTACAAACAAGAGTGACAATTTTATTTGCATGCAATGATTGATGAAAGAATAAGGTTTCTCCCTGCCACCGTTCGGTCGCCATTTCTTATGCACATATCCATAGTCATGGAGAAAAAGAGAGACAGAGAGAGAGAGAGAGAGAGAGAGAGAGAGAGAGAGAGAGAGAAAGAGAGACCTTCAGACTCTAGTTGCTATAGGGACGGACAGACCTGTTGTGAACTCGCAGCGCCATCATTGATGTAGTCCCTTCGGTGAGACCACGGTGTGACCTCATTTCGTCCTTACCAAAACCAAACTAGCGGCATGATGATGGGACCGGGCAGCACCGACACCGAACGTTCGGTCCACGGACCGTCTGTCTGCCGGTCCGACTAGATTGTCAAATTTATTTAAACCATCCCAAAATGACATCATCGTCTGTGGCATTGATGGGTCGTTGTGGACTGACATCCAAGTTCTTTCCTTTTCTTTCTCTCTCTCTATCTCTTTCTCTTTCACATAAACCAATGAACCGCTCTGTCAGAGTGAGAAAGAAGCGGTAAAAAGTTTGATAAAGGACACGCACGAAATGGAAAACATTTCATGAATTTCGGGGACGACGACGGATGAAGGTCGTCGTTCGGTGGCTCGCTGGCCGGTTCCTTCGTTCGTTCGTTCCCTCGGACCATCTGCATGTCATCTGCCTATTTTGGACCCAGCGCATTCCGTGACAGCATTCTAAACAGTAACATCGTCGGTCGAACGATACCGGAAGAGGAAATACCCAAGAGGAAGGCGAGGATAAAATCCGGTTCCACTGCAAGGCAAGGCGGGAATGAGAATGTGATTATGAGAAATGTTTGTATTAGAGAGAGAGAAAGAGATGGACCGAATGGACGAAGCTGTGACCAGCTTTTGGGGAGGGCGACAACCAAGGAACCAGTGAACCAGTCGCTGAGCCGAGGAGAGATGCTGAAAGCTTTCACTTCCCATAAGACCCACTTTTTGCTCGTCGCAGGGTTCTAAGGTTTTTATTTTTCTTCGCTCTCCTCAACTTTAACCACCCCTCCACACTTCTTATTTTTGCTTTTTTTTTTGCTTTCGGCTTCTGTTACTGTTGACTTCCCCAAAGGCCGCATTGTTTCGTCTAGTAGTCTAGGAGCGATTGACTTTTTCGTTCGTCGGCACGTCGTTTCCGCTCCAAGGCATCACCAACGACAGAGAGAGAGAGAGAGAGAGAGAGAGAGAGAGAGAGAGAGAGAGAGAGAGAGAGAGAGAGAGAGAGAGAGAGACAGAGAGAAGAATGAATGCGTAATGTTCGGTTACGGTTCCGTAGCGTTCCGACCAAAAAGGGCATTTGCGTGAAGCTCTTCGGTGAAGCACCTTTTCACAATGGATAAGCCATAAGGCATCAGGCAGCTGAGCAGCACGTCGACCGACACCGACTGTTGTCATGCGGCACAAAAAAAGCTCAGCCACCGAGGACGGAGGCTTTGCAGCAACCGCAAGGCAGATGGCAGATGAAAAAGAAGGAGAAGAAGGCGAGAGAAGAACAAAACCAACACAATCCTCTTAATCTTAATTAATTAAAAAGGATTCACCATTAGTGCAGAGCCGCGTGTTCCAAGGGAGGGGCAAAAGTTTTTGCTTTGCGGCCTTACAACCACCATCAGCATCACCATCACCACCACCACAAGAGACCACAATGAAACAGCATTGTTTGGTGGGCCTTCGATTACGAAGCGAAAGGAAAATGTGATGTTCTTTTACAGAGTCACCCGGCCCCCCCCATTCATGGACTCTTCTTCTTCTTCTAAAGGAAGGTCGGCTTGAAGCATGATTTCATTACATAACACCCACCCGGTTGTCGTCTTTGCTGTGGCTGAAAATGTGTTTTCCATACTGTCAACTGGCCATTGTTTTTTGGGATTAGCGTTTGCTGCTTCTTGTTTGTTGTTTTTATTCAACTTTCTCTTGTAGACCGATTGGCAGCATCCATAATCACACTTCGAAGCAGATTAAGAAATTTTACGCAACCAATTTCGTTGGACAGGAATTGTCCGAAACTGGTCTACCGGAAAAAAGATGGTGACACACTCGCAGCACACCGTTACGTAAGAGTGCGTTACGAAAGATGGCCGGAAGTTACCATACCGAACACTCGCTGAGTTCAAGAAGATGAAGATGAAGTTTACGTAAAAGGTCATTCGATTACAAATTTGTTTAATCAAATCAGACAAATCCACCAACCTATTAGCCGATGGTGGACTCAGGTGGAAAATGGATGCACACACACCAGATGCTGAGCGTTTTGCAAGAAAATTACTAACGCCATTTCCGGCTTAAGGTTTTGCGTGATTCGTAGCAAAGACCTCCAGCGGGGATTGTCATTAATAAATTACAGCACAGCCTACCGAGACGATTTTCAAGTCAGGCTACACACCACTGACAACAGCTAACCAGCGACCATCAAAGTATGCCGCAAATCTTAAGCCGTGGCCACACGGAGCGAAAATTTGCGCGCAAATTTGCACATTAATGCCAAAATGTTTTCGCTTCGATATGTTTACATGGCCGGGTTGAGGAAATTAAAATTGTTTTTTTGAAGAAAAGGATTGAATACACCAGCAATGATCACTCACTGTCGATGTAAACCACAAAAAGAACATATTGTGAGCCCTACCGTTTGCAAAAAGCTTTTACGCTAGGTTTTACGTTCCACGGACCAATAATCGTTTGACAGCATGTAAACGGCAAGCGTAAACGTTTTGGCATTAATTTTTTCGTTTGCGCTAGAGTTTTCGCCCCGTGTGGCCACGGCTTTATGATTCATTCGATGGTTTGACGGTTGATCCTCCGTCGCTCTTTATAGGGAAGTGAGACATGAGATCTCGTGGCGCAGGATAAAAAAACCGAAACAAACACAAACGGACCACCTTTGGCCACCCGTTTGTCGGGTTCAACTCTCGGTCTTCGAACCCGGCAAACGCACCGGCAACCGGCAACGGTCATTAAACAACTTTCCTCCTTCCCGAAACGACGAACTTTCAAGACGCGGCTTATGCGTACAGCATAAATCAATTTGAGACACACCGGCGGCCCCGAACCCAGCCTCGCCACCCGTATTCCCCCTCCCCCCCCCCCCTTTTTTTCTCACCAGCAACACCACCACCAAAAACCCGCGGAGCGACGATTGACGATAGTTTTTGCCGGAGCATCCCGGACGAAATTCTGGCCACAAATATTTATCTTGCTCAACAGTTGGGCGGCGCTAGGTGGTGGTCGACTCCTAGTGTCTCTCTCCCCCTCCCCCCTCCTTTCGTGTGGTTCATTTAATGAGTGCGGGCCACCACGTTCGCACCAACCCCAGTTACAAGTAGGAGAGGGAAGGTGATGTTTCTGCTTCCAGAATCAGTTTGAAGCTTTCTCACTGCCACATGCGCCGCTCAACTGTGTCAACACATCACAGCTGGCGAGAAGGGTCCTCCTCCTCCTCTGCCCCAGAAAAGGCACAACCAACGTCGGGGACCGGCAACGGCACAGCGCCGCATCCGTGGCGTGTGGTAGGATAAATATAAATTATAACTTTGTATGTTTGTTTGTAGCGTCGTACCGGTCGCACCCGGCACTGAGTTGGTAGCGGTGCTAAGCCTTACAAAATTGGAAAATGGATTCCCCATTCGGGTCCTAATACGCTGCGCAACCGGCTTACGGGAGGTGGGAGGCGTGCTTCAACCGTTGTCACAGCGTCACAGGAGACCTAAACGTAAGAAGGAGAGCCCTTTTGGGGAGAGAGAGGGGACACCAGGGGAAAAAAAACGAAAAGGTAAAGAAGATTGCAGCAGCAAGTCCTGCGACGCTTCGATGCCTCACAAATTTTGCGTATTCCTGCGTATGCGTATTGTTCGTTCCTTTTTTTTCGTTTATTTCTTTTGGGCAAAAAGTCACATCCTTTCTTGGAATCCTTCCACAAGCCCGGAAGGGGAGAGTGTATCGTGTTTCGGGATTCCCGGTCTCAGAGGAACGGAAGACGATGGGCGCTCGAAAGAACCGAAAGGCATTCCGCTTAGATTTATTTAATCGTATTTACGACACGTGCAACCCGCGTTCTGTGATGGTCTGGGAATGAGGGCAGCTGTTGGGTGAAGTTGTTGCTGTTGTTGTTGGTGGTGGAATATGATATCGCATAATGCGGTAATGTTGATGAAAGGGTCAGACGCGCGCTGCGCGCTATCACCAAAAGCAAACCGGCTCCCGTGTGGCAGAAACGTAAACTTTCTTCAATCGAAAGCCAAGACACGCCTTTCCGTTGCTAATGCCGTTCATTGGCCTTAGCCTTATGCTGGGGAACTGGCGACGTTTTGCTGAGAATATGTGCGGCTTCCTCGACTCCCTCCGTAGCTACTTTGCATAATTAGTAACGGCTTCAGCTTCGGCTGAGGCTTCGTGAACGTGAAACATTCCGATAGGCATCCGACCCGCAGGTAGGGACGGCATACACCGGCGGCGGCGGCGGCGTCTTTTGTGTGCTAGTGCGAGCGATTTGCCAGAGATTAGAAACGCCTCCTTTAACACCTCATTGAACGCTTAGCCAGCGCCGCCGAAACGCTTGACGCGGACGATAATGCGAACGCGAATTGCTTCCGACATCTATTTTTGATCCTCTGAACAATTCGCAACAATGGGCGCTTCGCTTCGCTTGAATGGTAGCGCACGTGCCTTCGACAAACACTTGAAATACTCTTCACGGGGGTGGGCCCAGCGTGGGAGTCGGGTGCACCATGAGCAATGAGGGTGAAACGCTTAAGAAGTCAAACGACGAAACTTTACCATGTGACGTCGGCGTTTGCCTTGTGGCTGGCGGCAAAGGCACACGAGTTTTGACTTCGTTCAGTACAACATTTGCTACACACCTTGCCTGGCGGTGTATGGGCCGGGCCGGGCCGGGGGAGAAGGAAAGGGAGACAGTAGGAACTCTAATTAAATGAGAGAAAAGCGAGCAATTGAGTGGAATTAAAGATGTTTGCGAAATCGGCTCGAAGTTTCTATGCTATCGCAGACTAGAAATGGGATGGTCTTTGGTCGAGGGAAACCAGGGGAATTGGCTCAGTAAACAGCTCGTTGAGCATTTTGTTTTTACATTGGGCTAGTGAAGGTGGGCGAGCTTTTTTGAGATCCAAATCGCAAGCAATTAAGCGTGTACAGTGAGGAAGAGAGGCGCAATTTTCTCGTTCGTCAAATAACATTCCGATGTACTACTATGTTCAAAAAATAAGGTAACATTAGATTTATTTTGAAAGTTCCTTAATTTTTCTTCCAAATCCTTTTTTTTGTCATCAAAGTAATCCCTCCCGTGCGCAATGCACTTATGCCGACGAATTTTCCAGTTTTTGAAACATGTGCAAAAGTCGTCTTTAGGGATGGCCTTCGGCACCTTTATCGCAGTGGCTTGAATCTGCTCTATCGGGGTAAAACAGTGTCCCAGGAACGAAGGCTTTCTGTACCATTCGCATCGGTGTATCCGTAGCAGAAAAAATATTTTTAATGCAAACATTTTGTAAAAAACAGTCAAAACGAAGAATTCACTTTTAGTAGTTCACAAAATAATACGCATCTCAAACACTAGTGAACGTATTTTGACGTAAAACTTGCCATGGTTGTAAATAACAGTGCTGACAACCTACAAAAAATACAAAATTAAAGATATCCATTTACGCGGGCAATTTGGATGCTGTGTCACCTTACTTTTTGGACACACTAGTACATCATCTTCGTGATTCGTTGGGAGCATCTTCGAGAAGCCCGCGCCATAGCTAATTCAATCCAATGAGGAAACACTAGCCGCTGGCACAACTTCCTCTTGGACTCTCTGCTTCTGCTCATCTTCTGGCGAGGCTCATCCCGAAATAACATTCTATTGGCTCTCTCTCTATCTCTCTTTCTCTTGCTCTCTTAGACACGAAGCATCGATCGTTGCGACCTCGACAGAGAAGTCAAAGACCGTTGGAAGACGTTCTGAATTTCATTAAAATAGCAAAAACGAAAACAAATCGTGCCGCCATTATCGTAACGTTATTTTGTTTTGCGAAAATATGTTTACGCTGCTGCTGCTATAAGCTTATGCTTATAGACCTTACTCACGATCGACCGACATGTGTGCACGTCCTGTCGAGCGAGATTAGTGCGAGATTGAGCGAAGCACCAGCACCAGAATGGGCCCCCGCCCGGTGATGAATATTGATTGATACCGAAGTGCCCGAATCGATCTGCGGCGCTGTTTCGTTCGACAGTTCTTCTCGTGAAGATGCGCGTCACACACACACACGCGCGCACAGTGCACAATGTTTCAACTTCCACTACACGATCAGGCAAAGCATCGACAGAGACGACGACGACGACGACGATGACGATGAGAACGATTAATTCGATTCATCATGTCATGTCACCGAAGGCATGTTGGCGGCGGCTGGGATGTACTTGTCCCGGCATTCGAATAATCGCCAATCGGAAGCCAAAAAGGGATCCAAATCATGGCACGACAGTCGAACGGCAGCCAATGCTGACCACTGCTGACCACTTATGCTGACCGGCTGCTGCTGTAGTGCATCAAACCGATCCACTCCACTCGACTTCACTCCACTCCAAATCTCTGGCGGCCATTTTGAAGGTGCTGGACATTGAAACCAGACAAGACACGGACCGATGTTGTTCGGTGTTGTCTCGATGATTTCCCTCGCCAACCCCTCCCGGGGCACTTCATTTTTTTCCACCCCGCGGCGGTGGTGGTCGTTGTGTCGAAACGGTTCCCACGGCCACTCGCAAAGCTCGAGGGCTGGCTCTTCGTCTTGTGACGAGAGTCCGGGAGCAGTGGAACAGTGGTCATTCGACACAAAGAACTGCGTTGCGCGAGGCCCGGCCAGTCCCAGTTGACGGACTGGCACGTGGCGATGAGGTGCTCGCGAAACAAGCGAAAAGGATGAGAACGGTTCCATTCGGTTGCTGCATCACTAAGCGGCCGGGTACGGTCGGTGGAAAGGAAGATGCTTTGCTGGAGCGAAACATCACGCTAGGCACTCAGCAAAAATTAGATTCCTACCAGACAATGGCCGAGATCTGGTTTGAATATATTTTCCGGCTTAGCCGCTCGTTCACCATTTCTCTTGTACCGGTCGCTCACCATGACGCGACGCTTTTCCCTCCTTTCTATTGTGTTTGTCTGTGTGTGTGTTTGTTCCTTTTTTATGCGCTGCTCGAGCGTATATTTGTATGTTGGAACGCGCTTTGCTTTAATTAGGATTCCATTCTAACGCCTTCCTTAGTCGCCTGTTCCGCCATTTGCTTAAACGTGTCGCCTTTTGTGGTCAGGGCTGGCCCCAGTGTGTAGCAGCCATTGCAGGTGAAAGCATTCAGCAACCGGCGTTGCTTATCGCACTTATTTGTAACTCCTTCGCACTCTCAGGAGGACTCCGGACTCCGGAGCGCACACCTGGCGTATAGGTGGACTGTTCTCCCTCTTTTACACGGTACAAGCTCTTCATCATGCTTGGCCACGAACGGACGGACGGACGGACGGACAGACGGACGGTGCGCAGAACGTGAGAAAATTTCCAAATTCAAGTGGCCACCACCACGGTGCTGAACCTTGGTCGAGGGTTGGTCCATCGACCATGCGTCCCGTGCATCGTGCTCTCGAGAAGGTTTGAAGGATGACGGACGGTGTTCGTGTTTCTCGACGACGCCGCCACCGCCGCCGTTAATTTCCACTCAACGGCCGCTTCGAGTGAGGTGCCCGGAACCGGAAGCACCGGTTCGTTCCCCCCGGGGGGGTTCGGGATCCCGAGGCAACAGAGGGGTAAATTGAAATGAACTAATTAGGCAGCCCCTGCCTTGCGAGCCTACCGTTGCTCATTTATGAAACGGGCAAAAGAGGTGCAAATGAGTGGAGAAAATCAAATCAAATGAATGCCAGGTGCGGGGACGGGCTGCAAAATGGTGCTTCAATTGAATTTACCCGGGGAGCTTCCGGGAGCTGACGAGGGATCTTACATCCGTGTGCAGTACTCAGTGAACAGTGAGTGGATTCCCGAGATGCTGCATTGCGATTGGTGGAATGGTGTTTTGTCGTGTGGCTTCTGTGTGGTGACGAATACAACAACTGGTAATAAATATTGCCCGAGGTGTTGCCAGAAGGGCCTCGTGTAAATTATCAGTGTTTACAGCGTGTACCGTTTAGGTTTGAGTTTGGATAGGAACTCCCATTTTTCACGCTAAACATTATGATTGTTTGTAACTAGTAAGTGCAATATGCGCATGTGGATATTAAAGGTCTGTTTAGGTATTGGATGAATAAAAATACAACCTTAATGTTCAATGCTTTACGGTTCAGGGCGTTATTCTGATACAATAGAAGCGGCATGAACCATTGCTAGCGCAGCATGTACACGCTACGTGTTTATAATGCTTTTTTGTAAAACTGCATTGATTGCAAGAATAAAGTATGTCACCCAGACCCAGACTCAGACGCTATTGCAATCATTTTTGTATTGTATTGTATTGTATTGTATTACTGTGTCGTCCATTTGTTGGTAATTGATTTGCTGATGCAATTCAAGGACTAGGAGGCAGCTAAATGTCATTATTTCTAGAACCATAAATGGTACTAATTATGACTTTTCCCTGCTGCTTCGAAGCATATGCTCGTGAGTTGCTCAATTATATACAGATAAGTCATACTATTTATTACATATTTTATGAAATTCACTTATAAATTTGGAATTTTAATTTTTTAAATCCATTTATAAATTTCATTACTTTCAACTTCATCCAGTGGATTCACCATTTTTCGAGCCAAATTTAAAGGAAAAAACCGAGAAACTCTCTGCCTCTGGCTTTTCAAATTCCGTGCGATAATAACCGTTGATAAAGATGTTGGCGGTAACATATTTTCTTATTCTTTACTGCTCCCTGCTGTCAGTCAGACTCCACCGCACTTGGCAGACGACGCTACCAAGAACCGTTAACAGCCAGGCTACCGCTGGCGAACACCGTCGTCCCGCGTCCCAGGGACTGGCACCAAACAAGAACGCATGGTCTCACATATTGGACTATTCACGCGAGCGATCTTGGTAGAAAATTAATTAGAATAAAGCTCCCGGTAGCATTCAGCTGGCGTAAGATTGTGAGAGAAAGTTTTCGCCCTTCCTCCCAGTACGGGCGCTCACAGTATGTTGCTGGCGTAAAACGGTCTGCACTCTTATTTTGTACCACTCCCCATTGCACGTTCACCATACGCTGGCTTTTAATGGATTTTAAATTTTTCAACGAAAGCAACCCCACACACGGGGGTGGTAAACATCGCCACATCCACATGTGGGTGTGGTGGTTGCCTGCCGTTGTTAATCCACCCTGACAGCGGCAGTCCACACAATGGCTATGACTGTATGGGGGCATACGGGAGTATGAGCTGAGTGGCAACGTATTAGCAACGACAACACCCATTACTTCCCATTGCTGTCAGCGTTGTCAGCCCTCGCCGAAGTGACTCCGAAAGAAGCGCGCACGCAAGACCGCGGGTGCTGATGCTGTAAATTTGTTTGTTAACGAACCGCCGGTGGAAAACGAACCGCTTTTCATGACGCGCACACGATGATGGTCTCGGAGGACGCGCATAAAGGGCAAAACCATGGGCACGCATCCTTCCTTGACCTTGCCACCGTCCGTCCGCCCGTACGTCCATCCGATAGAAGAGGTAGCAGCCTTCTCGGAAGGTGGCCCAGCATCGCTCGGAAAAACCCGAAGAACGAACGACCATTTTCCTTGATCGGACACGTCTGGCCGAGGGTGCGATTTAATTAAAGCCTCCCCGCAGCGGCGGCGATGGCGACCACGATCTACGTGTTTTATTTTTTTTTCTTTCCTTGTATCTCACTTCTCACGCGGACACCTTGGTGGCGGCATGAGCACGGGGTCTAGTGTTGCCTTTTGCTTCTTTCTTTCTTCGCGAAGGCACGCAAATATGCGCGTTAATCAATGCTCGGAATGGCGGAGTGGTATTCATCGATAAGCTTCACCACCACCACCCCCTCTCCCGCTACTCCAGCGATAAGACCGCGGTGTGGTGGGTCCTGAGGAGTGACAGGAAATTAAATGAAAGCTCCTCCATGCTCCCCGGTGCCGGCTTTGGACTTTGAAGGCCGAACACGATTTGTTAAAAAGGCAACAAAAAAATAAAATAAAACTCCCTGCTGCTAGTAGGCCTCGGAGTGCGGTGGCTAGGCGTTGCCCCTGAAAATATGCAAGCGTTCGCTGTGTCTGTTCGCTTTCGGTCCCCCCCCGTTTTCCGCTGGCGCTTTCTTTCGCTTCACCGAGTCGGTTAGGGTCGGAGGATGGCACGCCAGTGCTAATACCGCGCGACCGTCTCTCTCTCCCTCTCTCTCTCTCTCTCTTTCTCTCCATGTCTGCCACGCAATCTTCGCCGGGTACTCCTCAGTACCAGCATCAGTGACTAGCTGGTGGCTACACGACTAAAGGCGCAGGAATGTGAAAGCGGCGCAGTGGTCTCCCCCCCTCCCGTTGTTGGCCTCCCTCCCCCTGCACGTTCTGTCACCGCGAGGCGTGCGCGCGCTCTCGCGACGGATGTAATGATGGTGGTAAATTTTAAAAGCATCATTTTCCCTACACCGTACACGTCCAGCGGGGCGTGATGGGACTGTGCATGTCTGTGTGCGCGTGTGTGTGGCTAAAGCAATTTCTTCGCCCTTGACGCAACGTTCGCGGTATGTTTTTGTGCCTTTCGCCAGCATTTTTCATCTTCTTAAATGTGGGGGAGAGCGACCAACGACGCTGCGTGCGCCATTGCGTGGTGGCTATGAATGGGGGGGGGGGGGAGAGGGGACGGCCATTTTTTGATGGCGACAAAGTTTTTATCGCCTGCGATGGCGTTTGTTTTACGCGGCTATGGCAGTGGACATGGCAGCTCGACATGATGCTTCATGCTCAAAAAAAAAGAAAAGAAAATAAGGGAGACGCGAACGTGATTCGTGATTCTCCCATTTTCATCCATTTCCATTCCCAGACTTTGGGGGAACTGGGTTGTGGAGGGGGTCCTGGAGAGTGAGCTTTTCAAGAAACCCATGTTAAAATGGATCCCCAGAGACGGTACATGCGTACATGGACTGTGATTAGATTGACTTGTTTTTACTTTTTACTTATCACTGGCTTATCCAACCAGCACCAAGTGAATGTAGCTGCGCAATGAAGCGACCCGCATTCTCATCCCCGTTGGTTGGCATCTGTTGGCAATTCTGGTGATAGGTACCTCGCTTTGATGTTCAAACCAGTCACCGGGAGCTATTAAATACTAATTAAATCTCGTCCGGCAATGTTGGCAACATCCATTCCCTCACAGAAGCAGAAATATGTCTGCAAATAAATGATGAGCAGACGATGCTCGAGGGTGCAGATCATGAGGTCAATTCTCGTTGGTTTCGTTTTGCGACGAGAAGACCATCCAAGCACAGTGTAACGGTGCATGACTGTCTTTCTGTTAAGAACTGTTAAAAAGAGATTGTAATAAAGATGTTATCGTGGTCGTGCGTCCGATATTAGGTTTAACATGATGCCAAGTGATTTTCAATATAGATTCCTTTGCAATGAAAGTTGCGAATACGAATACGAGTTCGAAGCGCGCATCAATGGCCCCTATTACGAAAAAGTCGATAACGCTATCGATCGACAAGGGATGAACTTTTGGTCATTTTTGTTCATTTTGGTTCATTCCTTGTCGATCGATAAAGCCGCTTGTCGATCGATAAGGAAATAATCGACTCGAACTGTCATCCCATACATTTTTTCGAGCAGTTTGGTTGTCAATCGACAAAATAGCATTGCGAACGCACATTTATCGATCGATTAGTTATCGACTGCTCCGGAGCAGTCGATAGCGTCGATAGTTCATCTTTAACGCTGTTTTTGGTTGGAAGATGGTAGTTTTTAAGCATGTAAATGTTAATTAGGATGAAGGAAAACATTCTTAAATGTTTTATTTGATATTCCCTGTCTTGCCCCCTTTTTAAAAAATATTTTTCGCATCAAAAAAATTTTTTTTCCTATAATTTAGCAGCGAAAAGCTCTTATTAAAAGCAGATATTTTTTAAACCAATCAAAGCTTAATTCTGCATGGAATGCAATGTAATTTCCATCGATTTTTGATTGCGCATATGCGGCTGTTTGTAGAACCTTCGCGATTAGCCAACCGGATGCTTCGATGCGGTGACATGGCGATTGCTGGCTTTCTTAATGCTCCAGTAATCACGTCGGAAGACCATCGAAAGAATCAAAAGTCAAATTCGGCGTTGTCAACAGTAAACGCCTACAAGCTTCACAGAGCTAACTGCGGAAAACTACAGACACCTGCACCACATCGTCCTAGCAAAACTTAGATCACGGTTTCTGTTAACTACCAGAGGACCCATCGCTAGGGTAAACGTTCTGAAAATCCCCCCTCTCGATCGAAATATCGAGAAGGAATATTAAAATACATCACCAAAAAAAACATGAAAATGAACATGAAAAAACATGGAATACATGAGTAAACATGAAATACATTATAAAATTAATCAAAAAGACAGCAGATCAGCATCAGATCATCAGCATTTCTACAAATTTTTCTATAATAACTGTGAATTTAAACAACTTTTGACGTATTGCCTGCTTTCGAGCAGCTCCGCGTTATCGACTCGATATCGATTGTGTTCATCTGAAATTCGAGTCGATTAATTTGTCGATCGATAGCGTTATCGACTTTTTCGTAATAGGGGCCAATGTCATAGTTGGTTTTTCATCTATTCCCCATTGCGCCTGAAGGTATGCAATCTTCATCATCAGCAGCAGCGAGTGCTCTTGTCGTCGCCGTCACCGTTTATCAAAGCGCGTTCCTATCGCACTCTAGTACCTCGTAATTAGCGCAAACGATTTTGTTCCACCCTTGTACCCTTTCCAGACCACGCTCTGGCACGCCTCAGCCACCATGCACTCAAGAGCACACACAAACACTTCAACCGTGGACTTGCTGCTTCGTCGTTAGTCAATTCCATATTTAGTCCTGAGCGCACACACAAACACAAACGCTCACTTATCACGCCGAGTTGGTTTTTTGGCGCAAAAAACCACACACTGCAAACCAGTGCACTGCGAGGCATGCACTAGCTGTGCGGCTGCACCACTAACGCCACTTACGCCACTTACGGCATTCAGCAGCAGGAGCATGCGTTTTTGTTCGTGCCTCGTGGAAATTCGTTCTGCCATTTTACCACCCTCTGGATTACACTTTTACCACGCTCCTGAGGACCAGGATCAGGAGAGGGGGGGGGGGGGGGTGACGCATCGATGGAAGCGAACTGTTTTTTTTTTTTTGCTACGTTGAATCAAACCACCAACCACAGAACAACTCGAAAACCGTGGGTGCGTTCAACCTACCGAACCTACCTCAACCATCCGGAGAACCGGAGCGGCAACTGAATGAAGTGTGGACACGCAATGACGGTATACCACCCACGGACCTCCCGGAAGTGGCAGCTGCAATTGCGTTCGTCCGTTCGACGCATCGGAACGGACCGGACATGGAATGGTATGGTTTTGGGTATCATGCAAGGCAACGAAAAAAAGGAAGCGAAAAGGAACCGAAATCCTGTATTGCTGTGGCCACGATCTGGACCCAATGGCCTCCATGAAAGCAGTTCCGGTTGATGCGTTGATTCTGCCACACCAAACACGACTCTCGGCACACCGCGGGTTCAGCGTGGCAGCGAACGTCATAAACGGATGCTTTTCAGCGTAATTCAGCTGACCTACTGGGTCAGTTCGCGTTCGTCGGGTTCGTTGCAATTCACCTTACGGGCAAGGACTCAAACGGCCACTAACCGGGTCCGTGGTCCCGGCGTACGGCGCCAACCAACGTCGAAACCACCGACAATCACTGATCCCCATCAGAGGGGAATAATGGTGGCCACTTCCAAGCTCTCGAAAGGTCAGCAATTGGCGTATGTATGTGTGTCACGGTTAAGCGGAAATCGGCAAGTATCAGTTTCGCTTGGCCACCACCGTGTAGCGGGTGCGTTCTATGAACCTTGGTTTCACCTTCCCGAACCATCAGCAACAACTGTAGCAACGTTGAATCCTGCTCTTCTCTTCTGTTTTCTGTGGATCCGTAATAGCATTCCACGTCTCACGTACACGTACGCTTACGTAAAGATACACACACACACATACACACACACACCATCCCGTACTGATGGCTGGTACTGATCAGCAGAAGCAGCAGCAAACGGGGAATATGGTAATATGATACTGGAACGCACCTTCACCTGCCTGTCAGCAACAGCAGCACCACATGCCTGCTACACACAAACACGCGCTCACACATACAAACACACATACACACGTACGTAGAAACACAAGCATTAAACCCCGGGAGGGGGGTCTACATCTCCGGTGCTCCGGTTCTAATCTCTTCGCTTCATTCGACCTTCATGCTTCATGGTATGGCAACTAACGGAGCAGCAGGACGAAGGATCGGTTTGACTTCTCCTTTCCGTTACGGTAGCGCCTATGCCTATCGTCCACCTCGACCTCCGTACGACTGACCCTCCCGGTCCCGGTGGCTTCCTGCTTTTCCTCCTGCATCCAGCATCCGCACAGCATCCGGCAATTGTAACGTGGCACACACAAGCACTTCTTGACTGACTGACAGCTGGAAGACCCATTAGGGGGGGGTTCTGAGCTTAGTGAACCCTCTCCAGGACCGGACCGGAGCCTACACTAGTGCGCTAATGGCTTCAATCGGTTCACCGAATGCCTAATGGCCGGTTTTGATGGATACACACTGCACTGGAATCGCGCCTCACACAAGAGGGGCCACCGACGCGTGTACGCATTCCCTTCCCGGCTTCTCACTGACCCCTCTTACGTCGGTGATCCGGCAGCTCCAGCTCCAACTCCAGCAGGTTTCGTGGCGTTTGCTTTCTATACTGTTTCACTCGTAACGTCACTTGCTGACGGTACCGGATACCGTAGTTTTGATCCACATTTTCCGCAGCTTCCAAAGCTCTCTTCTTTGCCCGACGCAGGGCAGTCGTCCGCCTTTCGTCCGCCGAACACACGCGCGCGCGCGTTGCGTGAAAACGTCCGTCGAACGGAGACGTCACACCGAAACTAATGCCCCCTCGAAAAAGGGGCCTACGCCAGGATCAGGATATTCGGTATTGTAGTCACGAGATGCGATGCGACGATTCGGTTTGCGACCGCGGCCACCACACCGACCGACTCAGGGCACTCAGTATCCTAGCGAAACGACACCCTGAGAACGACGATGGCGCCTCTGCAAATCCTCTTTTGTCAAAACAAATGCTTCTCTCTCGCTCTCCGCCGGAAGAACTCACTCTCACCACCACCAGTGGCTACTAGATACTGTAGGGTGCTCAGGAGCGTAACTCGGCATTTTTTTTGGGGCGACATCTATAGCTCCCACCGACTGGACCGTCGAACGCCCCCCCCTGGTAAGGTGTAGCCTCGGTCGGGTTTTCGGGTTCCGGTGACGGGTTTGCGTCGGGCATGCGCCGATTCGTCCGGTTCGTGCGGCGATTCCGGTCGTTCCCGTTCGACCAGCTGTCAAGCAGCTGAACGCGAACTTCTTTGGGGTAGGGCCCCGGGTTTTGCCCGGAATGCACACAGCAGCGCCCCTAGTTGTCAGATGGCGTACTATGAAATGTCGTTTTCCCCCTCACGCTGATCGGAACGACGAAAACAAACAATCCATCGTTGAATCGTTCTGGTGTTTCCTTTTGTTTTAAAACCGAATAATGACGCCGTATATTCCGAGACCTATTGTTTTTTTGTGTTACACAATTATTATTGTTCAAATACTATAGATGGTTAATCGAAAATAAATTATGGCCTACTGGTGCCTTCCCTTTAAGGGTTCCAGGCCGAGCAGCATCAGCTTGCAAGGTTGCTAAGCATATTAGCGTTGTCTTACTAA